>NW_028185927.1:5952347-5955701 GCF_003343005.1 Rhea americana
TGGTGCGAAGCCCGGTTGCCCTCCCCGCAGCAAGCTGTTCGCTAAGCTGTTTAGAGGTTTTCACCTCTTGTGCCATTTTATACCTGGTTTCATGAATACGTGAACCGCCTTTGCCATTTCCTGGTTTTTCTATGGAACGCCAGGTAAAATTGCCATTAGGAAAATGTTGAGAAACCCCATGAAAATTTTTATTTGTATAAGCGCATAGCRCTGTTTTTCTTATTCCTCTGTGTACAGAGGTGTAAAAATATTATTACAACTTAAAAATACATTAATTATTTACAGTTTATTAATATGAACTGGGGAAATACTGGTGGGGACATTTTATTTTTCTTAAATTATGACAAGAATAAATTAATTTAATTTCCACTTTTTTGAAGTGTATCTCAAAGTTTTGCATTGCCTTTTACACATTTCTTAAAATTTAACTTATTTTTAAAAGAATTTTTAATGAAGTCACTGATTTATTACAAAAAAGATGAAAAAATTGAGATGAAATGTTCTAATATGTTGCAACTAATAAACATAGACAAATGTGAATATTATGCAAGCATATTATCATGTACCTACAAAGGCAGAGATATATTATATAAGACTGTATTAAAACTAAGGCTTAGCTGCTTTTCAGTTAGTACTTTATTCTTCACCCCCAAAATTGTTTCTTTTGAATTGCAATACCAATCAAAAGAACAAACATGACCTATTTTCTAAATGTTAATTAATACCAGGGCTAGTCAATATGTCCAAACAAAAATGGTGTAAGAAAGAGCTCTTAATACACCTGAGAATTTTTTTTTTTTGATGTTATAAAATATTTTCCACAGAAAACTATTTGAATCTACATTTTTACAGAAGGTATAAGTGGGATGTTCAATTTACAGTAAAATGGGGTTTTGCAAATAAAATGGTGCACCAATCAACATTYGACTTTTGGTAGGTTGGGGTATTACATTATAAGGTATTGAAATAATGAAAATACGAGTTTTATTAAGAAATATTTAGCAGTAAGTAATCCAAGCCTGTACTTATATTGTAAGGCATCAGGAGCATAGATGTATTTGCCCTGCCATGGAGTCTAACCGCTACAGAGGAACAACGGTTACATGTGTTGGTTTTGGCTACCAAATTCCAGTGATGCAGAGGTGTCTATTTATTACGGAAAATTCCATTTATCAGATTAAAAGAAAGGGTAAAAAAAAAAAAAAAAAAATCTTGCTGTGCTTGAGGCCCCCAATGCATGATACTCAGTTACAGAACAGCAAACAGGCAAGTTCAGGCAAAACCAAAATATGCAAAAATAACACAAACACTGGAGGCAAGCTGTAGAAAAAAATATTTTTATTCACACAGGAATTAATCCCGTATTCATAACTGGAGCCAGGCTTTCAGTCAAAGTTACTGCCCATACGCTACACGAAAGCTTTAGAAATTTATTATGAAGTATCTGCCTGCTTGCTGTGAAAGGTGGCTTTCTGGACGAGACAGAATTTCACAATGCAGCCTATCTGTGCTTATACGCATATATTCCTGCAAGCAGCTGCAGCATTTGGTACATGCAGCACACTTCACGCAGAAATCTTTACAATGAATTAAAATTATTTTTATTGCATCGGAGTTGTTTTTGCAAGGTAAACCACAGGAGTCCATAAGTAAAATATCACGAACATCGAATGGGAGACCTTGTAAGACAATCTCATATATATTCATAATTTTATTTTCTTCAGACAGGTAAATAGCATAATAAACAAATAGCAAAGTCACTGATTTATTTTTCACAATTGGATTCTCAGTGTCATATGGAATGCAGTGTGCCCTGGAATATGAGCTAGTGTACAGAAAAAATATTTTCTAAAATATTTCCATATACATTGCTAACTTTTCACTTCTTCACTTTTTTTTATTTAAGATACATTCTTAAAAAATATAGAATATAGAATAAAGAAAATAAGATACATTCCTTGGAAAATCTACATAATTGTCAAATATCTGATGTTAATTACATCACCTTTTTATTTAGAGTTCTTGCACTGATTTAGTGAATAGTTCCTCTTCTACAGTCAAGCATAGATGTTTTCAACATCTAATTAACTAAATTTCTTTCAGAAATATGGTATACAGGAAATCTTCAACTTAGGTAAAAATATTACAAACAGAACAGCAGTTGGTAGCAGGGTTGGAGATGATCGTTTAACATGCAGTAGCTATTGCTGCAATAGCAATATATTGCTGCAATGGCAGCGTCGCTTTGCTCAAACAAAATCTGACTCTGGGAATGATTCTCCCTCATTTTCAAAGTTTCTCATAAAATAGTATTATCATCTTACAACTTTAAAGGGGAAATCAAGTAATTTTTTAGAAAAAGAAAATGAGGGTAACTATTTTCACAGTATGTCATAATCCAAAGGTGTTAGAAAAGTACTGTAGTTAACATATATTTAACCTTCCCTGAAAAAATGCAAATGATGAGTATTGAAAAAAAAATTTCTTGTCTATTACTGGCCTACTCCATTTTCATATTTTATACTTACAATAATGAGCAAATTTGTATAGCATAAAGCTCAATTAATCCTCAGGTGAAAATCTTTTATCACTGAGTGTAATGCTTCATTTTGCATAGGCTGTTCATCTGCATCTTTTAGAAATTTAAATATTTTAGAGATTTAAATCAAGCAGAATTGCACAGAAATAAACAGCTGAGGAATATAGTAATGGAAAGGTTTTGCATAAAAGAAACAACATTGTGTTTTCAGATTTAGCCAGTGAAGAAAATGAAACAAGGCAAATACATGCAGACAACTATAATATTTTCATTATCAATAAATATGAAATGCAGTGTAAGGAACATGATAAATGTGTGTTGTCCGATTAATCAGGCCAAGACATCAAAAAAAATTGATCAGGATTTTTCTTTTGTTCCCTTCAAAATACAACGTACAAACTTCTAACTTAAAAGGAAGGCTTTTGAGCTAAAACACTGCTGCATGCTTTCCCATGCACGCTTCCGGCAACCTAACTGGAAATGCTTCACTTTGCATTTTACACCGTCTGCCAGGTATTTCCTGTGAGCATCCCCTCTAAAAATCTCTGCGTCCTAGTAACTAATGTCTGCAAAGCAAATCCTGGCACGAGTATAGGTCCAAGCTCCACGCGCAGCCATTTTAAACAGAAAGCTGGTTTGGTTGTGTTGACAATCGCGTTTCAAACTGATTCTTTCCAGATGAAAAGATACTTTTTTTTYCCCCCCCAAACAATGTAATAAAAGCGTGAAGTCAGCTGTTTTAAGGACATAAAAGTGATTTATCCCTTCTCTGGTCGCTGTTCCTTCCCTTCACACGGCAGATTTTTTTTTTTTAA
>NW_028185927.1:5956271-6169730 GCF_003343005.1 Rhea americana
TGCACTGATGATAATGCATAGATGACAATGCATAGAGGACAACGCATAGTATATCATTTTCTGTGTGCGCCGAGCCTAAAAGGAGTATTTTTATTATTATTTTTTTAAAGCATGACTATTACATCGACCTATTTAAACCAGGTAACAAAGCTGTCCGGGACCAACCGAGGAACCTAATGTGGTAAAGCCATAGATACTCTCACGGGGTAAGATCCTAAGCACCACAAGCTAAACTTCTCCCAACATGCTGCTGACTCRAGTAAGATGGATAAAAGCAGATCGTAAATGATTTGTTTGTAAATGATTTGTGGTAGGCATCTCCTTACCACTATAAGGATAAACATCTTCTAATGCACTCATCTGATTCCAAACCGAGGCCTGTAGGAGCTATTGCTATAAATTATGATAATATTATGAGTCTTATTTATGCTTTATTAGTAGGAAATAGAAACATCCACGAAACAATAACATTCTTAGGATTAAAACAATCTGCTTATGAAAATACTTGAAACTTGAAAAAAAATATGCCCTGAAACTCAAAAAAAAAAAAAAAAAAAAAAAAAAAAGAAGAAGAAGAACAGGGTAAATGTGTGTCTCCGGTGGCCTTTGCGAACAATCATGACTAATGCCAGTTAAGCTCTGGCCTGTTTAGTCCTAAGATACCTACAGAGATTTACATAATTGTATTGCATTCTGTTCCTTTGGGAAATAAATGAGGATACACGTTTCATCTTCAAAGCATCTCATTCTCAGAAGTAATTCTCTAAGAGTGTCYGTGTTTACTGTGTTGCCATCCATGCAAGATCAAATTTTGCAAGTAAAATGTCTGGCTTAAAAGCCAGCTCTCAAAGACAACCTGGAGTCTGAAAGCTAAGCTGTATCCTTTTTGGATAACGTATCACCATCAGTAATAAAAACGTGGTTAGCCAAACACTGCCCTTAGTTACGACAGTGCAACCTCATTGTATTTTTAAAGCTACATGCATAAAACTGAGAATAGAAGTTTTTCACATTCCAGAGCCATTTCTTATGTTTTCAAGTGTTAACATATGAAGATGGGGGTAGGGAACCTATAGTTAGGAATGGAGAATTCCTGCCTGCTGGGGAGGCTCACGACGGTAACATCACTGCCAGCACCGCTGACTATCCGGGGACAGACCATGCAGCGCGCCAAGCAGGGCGCTGGGCTTGCAGTCAGGATACTCAGCATCACTCTTGAAACCGCCGCTAGCTCCATGCAGGCAGGACCTCAGACGAGCCACTCTGCAGAATGAATTGCCAGGCAAACCTTCAGTCCTTGCTCTGAACTAGAATCCAAGATTGCATCCAAGAGTGCAATTTGATGTCCAACATTAATGTTCCTAAGAGCGCTGATGCAAACGTGTTACCACGGGGCAGCATGTTGCACGCTACCAGGCTGCTCTGCAGCCATCATCCGTGTACATGCTCCAGTCCAGCTCTCCTCTGCCCCCCGGCACGGCACACCTCAGTAGCCCCATCTGTACAATCATGATAATGATGCTTCCTTCTTCGGGAAAGTGTTTTGAGAACTATGTGCTAAGAGACCAGGTATCATTTTGGTTTCATGACCAATTATTATTGCAAAAGCATCCACTTACTCTGGGCTTGTTGGGAAAACTTCACTTGATATGAACTGGTTCATTTTTCTCCACTAAGAGAATGAATGAGTATTTTATAATTACACATATGCATACATAGACAAATGCATCTTAAAATGTATTGAGGTATCAGAATTTCCTGAGATTTTTCAATATCTTTATGTGAGATAGTCAAATGTCAAATGTCTAAATGTCTAATGTCAAAATTGCTTTCTTACAAAGGAAAATACAATGCATATCACCTTCATACATACACCCAAAAGATGTATTTATCTAAGATCTTGTAAGCAAAATATAAATGTCAGTCTTCGATTAGACTGTGGTTCCAGAAGGCTAAAGCCTATGCTGTGTTTTTTTCTTTCACTACAAATCTGTGAGCTCCGTTCCACAGGGGTCCACGTGAATACCGCACGCTCCCGGGTGAGTTTGCACGTGAACGTCATAGATTGGTGAAGGCCTGGAAGATCCGAGTCTCAACCAATGGAAAAAAAGAAAAAGCAAACAGAATCCATCCCTTCCAAATGCAAAAGGATAGATTAAACAGTTGATAATTATACTAAACACTAAATATACTAAATACTAGAATAACTTGCCACAGGTTCACAGTTTAAGCCAACACACTGTCCTTCAAAATTTCAGTTTTGTATCTCTTTGCTTCATCAAGGTGTTACAAAACTTAATTAACTGCCTGTAAGGCACCTTAAGCTTCAGATGGTAAGTATTTTACACAGGAATGTTGTAATTATTTTCGATACTCTAAATCACAGGTTTTATTGAGAGCTGCAAAAGATACAACTGCATGTCATGAAGATGCCAGGTACCATAATGTGACTGACAGGAGAATTATCCAACGTCTGGGACACAGACAGGGAAAGTTAACGATATACTATGGACTTAAACGGTGTGGATGCACTAGGATAGACACAGATAGGCGTTTTGGTACTGTAATACTCATTTCTGTGTCTTCCCTCTCTTTTTAGCAAGGCTTATACAAGTATGATGAATTTGTAGGTGTGAGGCAGACTTATATGGCTCGAAGATAAATGGATCTCTGTATAGATATTTCTGATGTAGAAGCGCTGACAGATCTTGCTCCGTGTTCAGGTGGACGTTGCTATTTGTGCAGCAGGAGCAGAAAATGTGCCTGTAATTCAGCTTGCAAGATCAGTCTCTGAAACTGCCAGTTTCGGTGGGTCCGTACCAAGACACCRGAGTGCTGAACGTAGCAAGCGAAGCGTGGGCACACGTTCGCTCCTGCTGTCCCCGGGATGGGAGGGCTAACAGGAACCCGAAGAGTGGGGCAGATACCTGGGGGGAAATAACATCTTAACCTATCACTTCTGCTCGCTTCAGAGCGCTGGAGGCAGAAAGCAGAGTCTGGTCTTTCCACACTACAGAAATTTAGGGCCTCCAACAAGTGGAAATGAATCTCCACTTTGTAATTGCTAGTTGGGAAAGGGATTTTTGGCATAACTGACCATGTCACACTGGCCTGGTCGGCAGTTTCATTGAAGGATTCATGCACAGGGTAGCCAAGTTTTCACATCTCGTATAACACTCATTTGGCAGCCTTTTGATGGGTTTCCTCAGCCCAGCTGGAAGAGCACACATCCAGCTGGGCCCCGGGAACAGGCGGGGACAACGGCTGGTGACTGCCAGAGGTCGGTGCTCGCCTGCGGGGCTGGCAATCCCGCAAGCGGCCTTTCCCGACCTGCTGCTGGTCCTCCTGCTGGATGCGAGCGCTCGGTCGGAAGCAGCGGAGAGAACGACCCAGAGCCAGCCGGCCCCAGAGCCGGCCCCAGAGCACCCGTGTAGCCTCCCAAACACTTGCTACTGCTGCAAGCAGCCAAGGGACGAAGGCAGGACAAAGCAGCCTGCTGGCAGACTTCTTCACCGACGAGTGATGGCTGAACACCACAAAAGCCAGGAACCCTCCAGCTCCTGTGCGTTTGCTGACAAGGCAGCGTTCATCCAGCTCCTGCTTAGCTTTGGCTGTTCTCCCACCTGCTCCACCCATAGCCGACAAGTTTTGTGCAGCTTTAGAGCCCGATCCCACCAACGTATGAGTCACGGTACTGAAAAGGCAAGGTGTGTGGTCATGCAGACACTTACAGGTAGAAGGCGGCGGCACGGTGAGGCTGTGAGCGACAGAATTAGTCCTAAAGCTATAGGACGGTGCGAATATGAAGGTAATTGCGCCTTCACAAACCAAATTCAACATAAACCATCAAATAATTAGGCAAAAGTAAAGAGGTCGCAAATGATCAGTGACAATTGCATTTTGTACTTTCCTAGGACCTTCTAGTTGTAAGAAAGGGTAACAGCACTTTAATTTATTTAAGCACTGACTTATAAAACTGGAAAGCAGGCGACTACCAGCTTTTTCTGCTTCAGCCAAGCTAACTGGCCAATGAAATGAACGGGCGACTTGACCAGGAGCCTACCAGAAAGGCCAGCTGTAACCCAGAACATTTACTGGTAAAATTATGAGCCCATGAAAATCTAAGTTTATAAGAATGAAGTTGTTTACAGACCCAAAATAATAGCATTCATCATTTTAATGCTTTAACTTTAAATTAAGACAGTGCAGATGGGCACAATTTTCCATTCTTAATGTGAGACACAACACCATATGTCTTTAATATAAATGCAACATATACATCCAGCTAGACTGTTGGTTTATTCTTACATTTCATATTTAAACCTAAGTCATTATCAAAGCAAAAGCAAGCGAATACAAATGCAGTGAAGACGACTGATACAAAAAATGGCCATTTAACATGATCTAAGCTCTTATTTGTAGGATCTAAAAAGAATGAAAAGTTTTCTCTATTTAATAGTTTCAGTTAATCCTCTATCCAAACATTTTCCCCAATAAACATCAGATTATTTTATGTTGGCTGTTAAGCTGTCACTCCTCAATAAACAGATATACTCCTGGTGGTTTTACCTCTGTTGTCAAAGATCTGTCAATATATGCATCATCTCATATGTGAAACCAGAGGAATTCAGACGCAAGCTCCTAGCAAATACAGCTAAACCGAGGTTGGTCACCACATGAGAGGGTCCATGGAGCTGCAGCCCCCACGCAATAGGCCATCGTTGGAAGACTGCAGCAGAAGTTTGCAAAAGCCCTGAAGTTAATACTCCTGCTTTCCTTTAATAGAAAGCTATGTGACCTTTAATGCTTTGTTAGACAGAGCTTTCCTTTAGTCAGTCTCAATTAAATTTTATGTTTTGTGGCTCCCATTTTTTTGTAAGACAACAAAAGAGTTCAAGGGATGGATCCTTCTTTGAAGATTTTAATTCCCTATGGAGAAAATTTATTTCCACCTAAAGAGCCATTCAAATTTTGAAAGTTGTGAGAAAGGAGCTTTTAGGATTTTTCTTATGYCTGTTTTTCGTTTTAGAAATTTCCAGTGTTCTGTGAACACAGAAGGACCCCTGAGATTCTTTGCAAGGGACAGTCCTCTGACAGTGCTAGACTGGAAATATTATCTCTGTCTTCTTCATTATAATGGGGAGAAAAGCAGGATGATGGTTAAAGAGATCCCGACTAGTATTTGTGATGAAGTAGCCTTCCATGAAACTATCACCCCTTGCTACTGTCATACTAGAGTAACACAGTACTGGTCGATTTTCAGTACTTGGCATTGCAGCGAATGAGACACATCATATTCATAAAAATGCTAAGTCCTTCCTCGGCCGATCCTTCAAACCTACTCATAACGTAAACTGAACAGGGTCAAAAAATTGAGGCATTCGAAAGTAGCTCACTTGCCTGAACTGGGCTCTGGCTTTCTAGCTCACACAGTTACTACTGTTGAAAATATAAGCACAAATGAGCAAAAGCACTGTCCCCCGATGTAAAGATATTCAGGAGCAGGCCATGAGAAGCATTTGTTTTTCTACTTCCTTCCCTTATTTTTTTAGCTCGCTTTGTAACCAGCTCAATGTAAAATTGCATGTGCCAGTAGGGAATTGTGAGTGCTGGAGATAGGTGCCTGGGCTCTTTATACAGTCAGTGCTCCCAGAATCAGATACCTCTGAAAATCACCTAGAAGCGCCACACACTGGAAGGGGTAGAAGGTGCTTGGGACTAACCAATACGACATAAACATGCGGCATGAATGAATTTTTTTACCTTTCTCTCAAATTCACACACCTGAATCTGGACTTCTTACAAGTTGCTTTGGTTTGCTTGGAGTCTAGAGTCTGAAGCCCCTTCTTGGTGCTCTCTCTGGCATGACATTTCTGTGRTCATCCAAGGAGAGGGGATCTGGGTTCAAGGTTTCCACTAACTTAAAGATTTCACAATCATCTCTCTCACTTCCCTCACAAGTGTCACCATCACCAGCTTCAGAAACTGGACAACTYGTGCAGATGGGAATGCAAGTCTCACGGAGTCAGACAGATTTTTCAGGATTAGTTGATTATTGTTGTTTRTTTTTAGCCAGAATTTAAGATACGGGCTCTTAGAGAGCTGGTTGTCTACACTTACTTATGTCTGAGATTCTCCGAGATTCTCCTCCTTCTTGCCTTGTGTTTACTACTCTTTTATGATAATATATAAYGTGACCTTCTGTCGCTGTCTAACTTTCTGGAAAAAAGAGGTTCTCATAGCAGTTGCCTTTTGTTCAGATCAGCATAGTCAGCTTTTGCAATAGGCAACTAAAACTATCTATTTGCCTCTAATCCAGCAGAAGAAAGTCAGTGCAATCGTAACTATCAGAAACTTTGATACTACTATCAGGACACAAATGTTCTAAAGAAAAAACCCTTCATCTCTCCCCTCTGAACCTGAGGACCCCTGCACTCAGACCAGCGCCTCTTTGCAGCTGAAGAGGTTATGCTTGTTAGGTAGCACACTTCCAAATACTGCGAAAATAATAATGGAGCCAAATCTATAAAATAAATACTAACTAGGTCTCTGGAAACCATCTGTAAAGTACAATATGTAATACAATTGAAATATAAAGTACTTGCTTTCTCTCCCCCCAAAACAGTAGCAAGGGAACTACAGTTTGTGCATTACATTGCAGTTGGCAGTGTCCTGCCGCTTTTTATGCATGTGAGTTGTACAAATATCTAATTACACAAAGCAATCATATAGTTAATAAAATAAGACCCTAACATCAATTAACTTGGAAACAGTCTTTTGATTTAGGCTCCTTCTCCACATGCATAATTTCACATTTTGTGTGGCATTTCTGCACATGCATAATTTTACATTTTGTGACTAATTCAACCAAACAAAAATATTAGTGAATTTGGATTAGATAAATAGATTTTTTATGTTCACTGGCTCAAATATTGAAACTGCTTTTGTATTTAAAAATAATTAKATTGACATATAATAAATACTAATAGTTTTCTATTGAGAAAACATAGCCTTTTTTGAGAAGCGATAAAAATTAACATACTCAACTTTGAAACCCCCCAGAAGCTACGAGTTATCCTTTTGGCCAAGTCTTTTCAGCTTTTAACATATTTAGTGCCTTGTAGGTATAACGCGTAGCACAAGTTTTTCCTCAAAATCGAACGCCAGTGATAATAGCAAATGTGAAGACTTACCTTCTCACTGCCTTAGTGAAATATTTCTRCACCTTTCCTTACGTTAGCAATGGAAAACTTGTGGTTCTGTACCTACGTGCTTATGTGGAAGTGTAGTTTAGCTAAACCTTATTGCAGGAAACAAAATGGGTCTAGTTCTTCATTTTCACTGCTAATCTCACCCCTGCCTTTCCAGCACAGCATGTGGACATTTCTGAAGTCGGTGCCCCGCGGCAGCTCTGCTGCCTCCATACACGCTATCTATGCCGCTATATATAAGCACAATTCCATTTTGATCTATATGTGGATGTAAAAACAGGTTGCTATTGTATTTTCAAAGTTCTCATGGAAAGCCTGCCAGCTACATAAAACTGGGATTTACTAATTAAGAGTTACCTTGATTAAAGGCAAGCTTTGAAGAGCTCCCGTGGATAACAGGCTTAACTTTAAGCATGTGAGCAGTCCCATTACATTCACCAGCTTCAACTGGACTGCTCATAAAATTAAGCGTGTATTTAAATGCCTTTCTGGATCACAGCCCAAGTCCCTCCGAGGAGCTCAGACCCAGACCGATGGTTCCTTCTGAATCCGGTATGATCCAGGTGGCTCAGCACCCTAAATCCTGAAGATCTTCYGCATTCTGACAAAGTGAAAAGTTGTGGCTGAAGCAACTTTTGGAAACACCGTCTAGCTAACCGGGAATGTCAGTCCATCAGAGCCTGGAAACAAGCATCTCGCTGGCTGATCATGCCTTAGACCGAGCTAGTTCGAAAAACCCAGCAAACAAGACACACCGCACTAACGTGCCCGTCCTGCCCCCAAAACACGAGCCTGCAGACCTCGCTCAGGTGTCTCCCCACGGCTGTGCATCACCGCCTGCAAACACAGCCTAACAGCAACATTTCATATTGTGAGTGCACGTAATGCTCAGGCTGTGCTCGTTCCGTAAAACTAAATCTCTGCCAAATTCTAGCAACTGCAAAAAGGGAGGAATATAGAGAGGATCTAATGTCTGGAAAACTGGGTGATTAAGAAAGGTCACATAAAATTGACAATTTTAAAAACATATACTCTTACCCTTCTCTCTGGAAAATAGTCCTAAAACAGTCCCCCAGGCTCTTGTAACTGGTCGGATCAGTTTTCCCTCTTTGAATTTGGAACCTAAAAAAAATACAATTTAGATCACAGCATGAGAAGTTAAGGATTTTAAATCACTTTTAACTTTCCAATTATTACATAAAAGGAGTATTACATTTTTCACATATCTGATTCATTATTATATACTGCTCCTGATATACTTATTAACACTATTTTCATAGAAGCCATTAAACTAAAGAAAAATAGAGCTTTAGTAGTAACTTTTCTTGTAGTTTATGGAACTCACAGTATAGCTATCACCTTTGACATTTACACCTCTCTCTAGTTGTTTGAAAAATAAGCTGTTAACCTGGTGCCTTACCCAAAGCCCATTGAAATTAATGGGAGTCTTTGAATCAAACTCTGGTTTTGAAAATCTGAAGGGGAATACTGTCGTGTGTTTCATTATGAAYTGAATCCACTGTGCAGCTTCCTACTTTTGTATCTGATGCAATTACAATAAAAATCAACCAGAGACATTACTGGAAATTAGAGCGGCATTCATTTTCATAACTTAGTAATAAGATGAACAGTACAGCAAAGCAATGAATTATTTTGATTAAAATCTATTTTTCCTTATTCATCTGCTATTCATTCCCATATTCATCTCCCTGACAACAACAGAGATGTTTCAACAGAATGCTGGTGGCTTTATCATTAAATCCTTAAGTATACTCTTTCATAATACTATTATTTTTAAAATTGCAGCCAATACACTCAAAAAATAGTACAAAGAAAGTCTTCATAAATGGAATTTTGAATACACTTTTAAGAATAAAATTTATTTTAAAACTGTGCTTATTACTATTTAGCATCCAAAATAATCGAATATTGATGTTAGCAATTTTAGTCTAAAAAGAGCTGTGCAGGAGGCAGTCAATGAKTTGGCTTTATCACTAAGTACAGTAATAGTTCTGCACAGCAAAATGTTCAACAGCTTCAAAGAATAACTGATGTTACAGTCAAGCATGTTGTACATCACAGGCAGAGGACAAAACAAATATCTTCAGTTTTGTATACATGGTTTCTTATACACGCTAGATTTGTTTTCAAGAGGTCCTAACCATTAGTGTTCTTATAAACATCTACTGTTTCTTATTCTGTTTATTCTACTGAATCTCATTAATATGCCATGAACTAAGATACTGCAATTCAGCATTAAACAGCCGTTTTCTCCTCTCTCTCAACGGAGTCCAGTAGGATCAAATCAAGAATTATATTCTGGCAAAAGACATTCATCATTTTGACTATCAGTATTTCCTAAACTGTGTTCTGTGCTAACACATCTAACATTTTATTCACTTCGAGGAAAAAAAAATTCCAGTGATGTAATATAATTCTTTGGGCAATTATGAAGGCAAGCCCACACCTTTTCTGAAAACAGCTAGAAGGAAACACTGAACCCCTCCATAGTCCTAATAAAAGTAGTTCAGGCACATCTGGGATCTCTATCTGGGGTAACCTCTTTTATTAGCGGGAGAACTTGCTGCCAAGTTGGCAAAGGAGAGAATGCTATTCAATAGGCTTACACTCAAATAAGAGCTGATGCATAACATTTTGTCTGAAAAGAGCCCTTGGGAAGGCTAATAGTTGAAAATGCCTCAATGCCATCATACAAAGTCCAACAGTAATATCAACTTCAGAAGCTTTTACATTATAATAATCTAGCAATCAAAGGAACAACAGAAAGTAGAATCTATACTAATTTTCCTATATTTAGGAGCTGACTATTTCAACCTTTCAGTTTAAAAATAAAAATGGATTTCATTTATTTAACAAAAACTTGCAAAAATGCACAGCACACAACCTTTTCCAAGCATGTCAACAGTAAAGCTGTCTTAGCCCAAACCCCTTCTCTCAAGTTTCAGCATTTCGCCTGCTTGTAAACTCAGAACAAGGCATAATTATTTCCAAAACACACATTGAATAGTGCACCCTCCTTCTCTGCACCCTCCGAACGCTCAGGCATACCCTACACGTGTACGTGCGCGTGTGTCTGAGCTTCTCAGCTGAACTGCGCACACATAACTGTGCAAGTGAGGCTTTAACCACCCACTCACTGTGGATCTGCAGACGTGGAGAAAAGGCCTCATATAATGTTGCTCTGCAATTACACTGCACTCCCTTCTCAATTAGATTTAAATGATTTAGTAAAAATACATCTTTGATAGTAATAATGAAAATCACAGCAAAAGAATTCAATACAATATGCAGTTTACTAGTATCAGGTGAAGAGACAAGGATAACATCTTGCTGAAGAAGATAAAAGATGTTTACATTTACTTGAGTTTTTGGTTTTGAAGTAGAGAAGACTTGAGTATTAAATGAGTCCGTTTGTTACACTGAGTCCCACAAACAACCTATTCCTTCCTTTAGGGTTTTTGGATCCATTCCTTCCCTAGTAAATCTTTTTTATAGCTTTAACAGCAATCCTAAAATACATGCCAATTATGTGCTTCAACCTAGATCTGCGAATTGGGTTCTTTGATTCAGAATTGCTTGCCTCAATAAAAGCATGTGTAACTTTTTAATGAACTAGCTAATTGATCACCAGCACTTGTTATAAGAAGCTCAAGGAAGAGCTGAAAAGATATTTGTTTGTTTTACTGCAGGCAGCGGCAGCAGCCGCGTGCATTAGTAATCTTAATAATAACGAAGCGCGAGAGCGTTCACTTCAAACACAACCTGGCCTGTTTTTAATGACTGTTTAGAGGAATGAACACAACTGGGGGACACACAACTGCTTTCTATGCTTTAAACCCATTTCTTTCTAAACGCATTACAAGACCAGTGAATTTCATGCATTTCTGAAAGCAGGATGCCTGTCTCGTGTGTTACCAGTTTTGCCAGAACAGAAGAAGGTAACTCCTCCTATAAATGCAATCAGAGTGTTAGTTTCGGATCRGATTTATTATTCTGAAATCTGAAAAGCAAAACGTACGCTCAGTGTTGAGAAAGGCGCTGAGAGGACACGCAGGCACGGAGACCTTCGCTGGACCGGGCCGAATGCCCGAGGAGTCACCACGAGCACACAGGGAGCATCAGCAGCCACTGGACCCTCCAACACGGTATACGTTTACTGACACCTCCTGCTTCATCACTCTAAAAATGACCTCCAGATAACTATCTCCCTTTCTGGATCGTAGCAGCAGCCAGCAGGTCTTGGTCATATTTGCCCCCATGCCTGAACTGCACCTTTGCAGGGCTCTGTTTGATGCAAAAAGGTCCCAATATTGTTTAAAAGGAGAACATCAGTGTCCTTCCTTGTTCGAGCCAGAAGACACAAGGTTAAGATCTCAAAAGGTGAAAATCATGTAACAACATTGGAGGTTGGGGGGCCTGCTCAAAATGAAAGCTCTATGTTGAAAAGTGTTCATGATCTAAAACCATGACAATATTTTAACTTACTCACATTAATTAGCACTATAACTACTACTCGTGGAACAATTAAACCATAATTATTCTTATTTTGATAGCATGAGAGAGGGCACTGTTACAGTTAGAACAGTCCTTGGTCAGCCTGAAATTCCACAGGGCAGAAGGTGCTGGACTTCCTTTACCATTTCTCTGAGCCACCTTCCATTTAGCAAGCAGTATGTCATCACGGGAAGCAAAGATTCTTCTCTGTTTCTGTTCCAATGCCTGATTTACAGCTTTCCTTCCTTTTATAACAGCCAGTGTTTTATTCCAAGTTTTATAAAATTCCACAGTTCACAGGATGCTTTCCTGTCCTCCTTCCTATTGCAAGTCTTTTCTAACTCAATTGGACCAAGAAAATTGTTGCTTTCTGGAAAAAAATACGTATTTTTTCTATCTTCCTCTAACAATTGTCATTTTTTCACACATGCTTGCTGAACAGCTCATCAACATTGTCTTGTGGAGTGTGCCATCCATCATGGGGAGGAACTTAGTGTTCAATTCTGCTCATCACAATGTTACCCAAGAATCCTCCTCCCCCCCTTTTTTGACTTTTTTGCTGCCCAGGGCTGCATAAAGGTCTCACATTCACGCTGAAAAATTTAGTTACCTTAAAACGTAAAAGGAAAAAAACCTATGCTTTCCACGTAGACAGTGAACARTTTAATCCCAGCCATGCAGAGCAGTCACAAGGTGACACACAGAAGACTAGAGCTCACCAAATTCTTGCCACCGGGTTTACAAAGGCCATATGTTCATTCGTAAATGCCAGAATTTCTTGGTGCTTTTATACAGTGCTGCTGACTAGTTCTGAAASCACAAAGTTCAGAAGGAAAGAAAAATATCGTTTCAGATAATCAGCCTTCAGACCCTGGCACGATGTTTGCTCACGACTGGAAGTTTTTGTTGCATTTTGCTTCTTACTTAAATTCTAATCTCTTCATATGCCTTATTAGGATTATCACTTCATCTCATATTCTAGACTATTTTGAATAAAGCACCTAACATTTCCTTCCGTGATCAGGAATTACGCAATTCCAAAGCAAACAACCACAGGTATTGAGATATTTAGAAGATACAACTGAGAGGAGGACAGCCACGTGGCAGAGCAACAAAATTATCTGTGCAATGTTGCTTTTAGAACAACTTTTAAACAGATGTGCAGCTTTCTGAAAGCTGAAAACAACATTTACAGCCACTTTACACTTTAAATAATTCCCATGATTCCAGCTCCACTGAGCTGTAGTTACTCCTACCAGCCTTTCAAAGCCTACTCCTACCTACTCCTTTCAAAGCATATTGAAAATGTTTAGTCTGAAGCTATATATAAATATATATATATTTAACAGTTCACRTCTGTAATCAAACATAAGTGCATTATAATTTTTAAGGATTTCAAATTGCTAACTTAAACATTTATTCAGGTGYTACTTGTTAGTGCTATCTAGTGATGCTTAGATTTCATGCAAAACTTGGTACTACAAAATGGACTTTGATAATATTTATTTCACTTTTTGGCTCAAGTTCTTTGAGTTGCTTATGTTACTTACAGGATAATAACTAAATTGAGAGTATAATTCTGCCATTTATTTTAACAGTAAATCACATAAGCTGTTGAAGAACTGAATATTAGATTTCAAAAACAAAAATCCTACTTATTTAAATCAAAGATATAAATTATGCTAGTGTAGGGGTCATATTTTAAGTATTATAGTACTGCTATGATGATTATTTAATTGCAAAATACATATAAGAATACAACAAAATAGTTACATTACAGTAAACAGGCAAAGAATGGAATTTATTTCAATCATCCTGCATAGCAGGCAGAGATTTGCCTCTACCTTACCRCAGAATTTATTATCTGCTTTCATACAGTTTATTATTTACTTCACATATAATAAATCAGGATCATGGGTAAAAAAATATTTCAACAGTCATCTAAATGAAAATCTTATTCACTTTTTTGGAATTCATGATGCTTTTTATTCACTTTTATGACTTCTGGAGGAATACCTTTTTTGAAGAAGAAAGAAACAGTAATAATGGAAATAATTATAAAGTTACCCTAAAATCTCAAAATCCTCTGATTACAGAGATGACTTTTATGTGAGTTAGAACATCAACTACCAGATGTGAAGGACAAATAAAAATATTATAAATACTCATAACAGAGTTCAAGACCAAACACAAACTGATGAATTCTCACATTTACCAAATTCTTTCTCACTCATAAATTTGCCCATTCCACACCTGCGCTCCAGCTCACTCCAATCCCAATCCATTCCTTTCCACAGTTAACTGAGAGATTATCCACYGATTCGGACTTTAGTAAAAAAATAAACAAATTCAGAAACTGCTGCAGAATAGAAGTAGGGCAGGAGAAACAGACTACCCGGCAGATGAGGAGGAAGCAAACACCTRCCTACATTTGCTTTAGGAGTACATCTACAGCAAAAATTAGGGCTAGCTCAATAAAGGACTTTAAGGTCTTYTGAGTCTTAATTGAGGTCTTGGGTGGAATGGGGCAGCTGTTCTGACCACAACTGGAATCCATCAGGATCATCTTCAGTTGCCATCTCCCTTTAGGAGATTAAAACCACTGACTGTGAATGCTGATAAAACATACGATCTAAAATCTCATGGGTTGGCAAGCTCAGTGTGCCTCAGAGCCCTTCTGCTAAAAGTCTTYCACGCGTTGTGCTGAGGACAGCACCAGAAGAAGCACATGGTTAGTCACCGACTTGATAGTGGAGAGATCTGGGTAATACTTTCTCTTCCTAGGACTATTGCTGTTTTTCACATGCAGTTGCCAATAGCTAAGGGCCAGCTCCATCAGCCTGTTTTGCTTTCAGCTTAAAGGAGGAGAACTTCCCAGAACTTCTCAGCATGCAGTTTTTTGAAAATGATTTCTCTGAATGACCTGCATCGTTTCATGGAGAAAGAGCAAAGGCCTGCGCACCACAAAAAGTGACTTTCCTCTTCCTTGGATTTTTAAATTCAAGATAAGAAGCTTYTTATTCCATCAAAAATATCTGAGGAACAAAGCAAGCAGAACTACTATGTGTGCCAGAGTGTGGTAAAGCATGTCAGAAACAAAAGCTGTGATTTGCCAGCTACAAATGAAGAACAATTCTAGCTTTTTCTTCTGACACTGCAGTCACTTTTCCATTACACACACTGGAAGATATACAATAGCTACAATAGCAGAAAGAAATGCTCTTTTAAACATAGTTCTAGAGATTATTTAGCCAACCAGAAGCAGGTCAAATTAACCCATGTAACTGTTCCATTAAATCTGCTCCAACAACTGTGCTAATGATTAACAACAGTAAGTAGTTATAGTAGTCGCATACAGATACTTCAAGGCTTTCCTGAGAAGGAAATATAGCAGSAACTAATTTCAAACCATATTTTTAACAATCTAATTCCAGAGATGTGTGTGCTTGGGAGTTTCAAAAGCAAAATATGCTTTAGCGAACACTACCATTCCTTCATTCTTCAGTAAACATCATGCCAACTGTTAGCTACAATGTTCTGCAAGTCTTTTTTTTTTCTCTTAGGGATTAAAACATTGAAAATACTGGCAGTATTCAGTGCTGATAAAGCAGAAAACCCTCTGGAGACTGAGCCTAAACCTGCATGCAGTGGAAGTCGATGCACTTGGACAGAGGAGGATCAAGGCCTCATTACTGGTTTATTTCTAAGATCATTTTACCRTATGTGCAAAGAAAAGTCCTATCTGGAAATCTTGAGCTGCCACAGCTGCCCGCTAAGGACCAGCTGCTCCTCTCGGGTATGGACCTGGAACCAGCACGCAGTTATGGAAAATACTGTAATCTTCTCCTGCACCCAAAGCCTATCTAGAAGTTCTGCCAAACTCGGAACAGTTCTGCCTGCCTCCCCACTGCTGAGTGTATAACTTGGTCCTGGAAATTTTACTTTAGCTGCCTGGATACAATTTTTGCCCACAACCTAGAGTGACAGTGATGGTCTTAAAGGCTCCAAGATRACTACGTCTGAAAAAACATGCAGAAAAAATGATGAGGAATATAAACTAATGACTACAAGAGATTTCACGAGAAATCAGCTRTTAGATTATATTACAAAATGGTCCCAGTAACCATCTCGATTCAGCAGACCTCTCCCTGCTCTCTGGTAGACCTTGTGTCCGAACCCCTAGAGCTCTCCTTGTGTTCCGTGATATTAGTGACTTGTATTACTGAGTCTTTGCAAATTAAAGCCTCCAAATAATTGAAATGTAGGTATGAAACAGTTCATCTGTCAGTTAAACCCGTTATGATATCAATGTTACCATAGTATGTGAATAATTTTGCTGCCTGCAAAGAATAAGGCTATCTCCACTACTTTGAAGATACACAAAGGCAAACCTTCGTGAAGCTTTTTAAAGCAAAGTGCATACCTGATAAGTCACAGGAAGGCTTCAAATGAATAATTTACTGTTTGGTCATTACTGGACAATACTTTCAACACCAATAGGAACCACTACTCTAAACCTCTTTCGGTTTAAATACTGAAATAACAAATATTTAAGAAAATGTAATTAACGTTTATATCCAACAAGAAAATTTTCATTTTTAACAAAATTCATGTAAAATGGGCCATATACTTCTACAGATTTTTCTTAATAAAACTTTGCTTTCAATTTCCCCTATGGCAATCACATAGCACTTTTCCTTCTGACAGGGCAGGAAAATAGTTGCTAACCTGCAGCTTGCTGGCAGGAAGGTTTGGGAGAGGCTTTTGGAAGTGCTACGCAATGAGAAATTACAATACTTTACAGTATTCATTAGCATTTTAAATTCTTTGATGAGTTCGATCCCACCAGACCTTGACGTATTCTGATTTTTTGAGGTATTATAAGGATTTAACACCAAAATTTGAAAACCACAATGAAATACACATTAAACTTGCTCCCTACAGTTAAAGTAGTAAAGATACCTGAAAATRTTTTCTCTCCCAAAGGAACAAAATGGTAAAATACAGAAATGCAAATTCATTTTCAGTGGAAAACTGCCAAAAGCAAATTGTAAGTTGCTGAAAGAAGTGTTAGTTTTAAGTGTTCACCCAACCTTCTATGCCTTCTGTGTCTATGGAAAATATTTTAAAAGGAGGATAACTGCATTAAGATATTGCAGCCGAGATTATTGAAACACTGGAAYGGATATAGCCAGACCTTTTCCACTAAAAAGTACAGGTAAATCCTCCGCATTTAAAACACTTAACTTATATGTCCTTTTTTACTGACGGAAAAACCATTTAAAAAGACTTACAGCAAATTTACGTAACACGGACAATATCGACTCTGCATACTTTTGACTATTGCATATATTATGACTATTTTTTCTATTAGTTTATATGGGTACGCAACAGAGAACCAGCAGYGCTGCATTTTGAAATGAAACTGGTTAAGCGAGGAAATTTGGAGTGACCGCCTGAAAGCCAGCTGTCAGGCAGGCTGCGGTACGCGGTACGCGGTCCGCGGTCCGGCGCAGCGGCCTCAGCAGCCCTGAGCGCACCRAGGGCCACGAGGAGCCGAGCTACGGGCGGTATTTCCTCTGAAGCCCCGTGACTTTCTCTGCCGCGGTGGCTTAACGTAAACCCATTAAAATATTGGAAGACTCTTGCTTTCTTTAATACAATTTCTCCGCAAGAGCACGCTCCCCCCTTGGTCAGAAGAGCAACAAAACCACAATCCCATAACTTTAAGGGAAGATTTCTGCATTTCTGCATGTTGAAGCTTGCCAGTGTGTTTCAGAAGCAAGAGATAAGTAACCACACTGCAAGCAAATTTTTTCTTCAATTTTCTCCTAGGAACTGAGGAGAAACCTTGGAGACCTGGGAATATATGCTATTAATTCACAGTATGAAGATACTGCAAAGATACAGGAGATGAGTTACCACAAACGGTAAAACTACCGGCATGGTAAGTCACTCYGGAGGAACAGCAGCAGCAGCAGCAATTTTCAGACTTCATTTGATTTGTTTTTCTAATAATACTATTAATAGTTAACCACAAATAATAGTGGAAGACAAAACTCAGGAGAATCTAGAATACAGATTGTATGCTGTGGTCAGAAAACTGATTTTAGTATCCAAGACTGTCAAGTCAAAACTCATAGCTGCTACAAAGCTATCGTGGTATTATTTTTTCATAAGAACTAAAACACCACCCAATTACTAATTTCCTTATTTGTAAATACACTTTGAAAACTCCCGAAGTTCAGCTTTAGGTATTGTATAGCCTGGTTCCGAACACCAGAAAACAAGATGAAATGGTGTAATAGAAACACGGACAAGCTCTTGACAACAGCTCTGCAAGGCTGCACCTTTAGAGCACAACACGCTGCCCCAGCTGAAAAAACTCGCCACTTCCCCAGGACAGTGTGGAAAAGGAGCGCTGTTATTTTAGGAGAGACAGTTGCTTCAAAATTGGCATAAAGTGGAGAAAATTAAAAAAGGAAGGTTTCTTTCTTTCCCCAAACGCAACCTAACTACTCCATAAAGTAATACACAAATCATTCATTATAATGAGTCATAACAATGATTTGTGATCTTCCAAGTTTTCATTTTATGCCCCTCTGTTTTTCCTTAAAGACAGGAGGATAGACAAAGACTGGAAACTTTGGGTCATATGGATCACGGCACCACTGCTATGTCTGGAATTTTCTTATAAATATCCTATTGCTCCAAGGTTCATAGGCCTGACTGAAACAGCAGGGACGATCTCATTTGTACTTTTATAGTTGTAGAGGGATTTGCAAGAGTTAACGCAATTTTCCATAATATTTCTTACTGACTTCAGGAATAAAGCGAGAGTTCCCTTTTTAATCAGCATCCGAAACATTGTTAAACCTAAAGAAAAACAGGACTTCTTTTAGATTTAACAAGATTTTTCCAAGTGCTGATAATTTTAAAGGTACAAAGCAAGACGACTTTTGGAAAAGRGAGAGGATTTCAGCCAAGTGTTTGTGGGCAGCAGACAGTACAGTAGTCTGGAGGATATACTTTGCAGCAGGTTTTACTGCTTGTTTGCAGCCTTGTGCCTTTTAAAGGCTGTTTTTCAGAACAGAAAGGTTAAATGATTGCTTTTAACTTCATGAAAATCTTAGGAAATATCTTAAGGTTCCTCAAACAGCAGAATCCACCGCCGAAAACAAAACACGTTTCATTAACCATCAGCGAGAAACAAGCAAAATTCCTTCTCTGACGTTGGACACTCACAGAAACCTTTTTGCATTGCCTTTTTGCATGCCTTTGCAAGAAGGCATTTTGCTCGCGTCCTTCTCTGGACAGGCAAGCAGCCTGCATGAACATGGCTGACTCGTCTCAGCTAGTGAGCTCCACGGCTGAAAAAAAGCCTGAAGAAAAGGCAATTCTGACGTTGTCATGCCGYATTTCTGAGGGACCAATACTTTGTTTCCTTATCCCATGCAGTACCTCTGCCATACACCTATTTAATCAAGGCTTTGTGGTGCTATGTGGACTTAAGAGATAAAGCTAAGATTTYATTGAATGTCTATTGATACAGGAAATGGGCTTGTTGAAAAATGACTGCTTGGAAACTCAGGGCTTCCACACGTTCATACAGAAGTAATAGATAGTTGCTATATATATGACTATACTGAGGGAGATTACATCTTTTGGGCTATAAACTGCTATTTGTTGTGTAATGCCAAACCAAGCAAGTACGTGATAAATACGGCTAGGTGTAAAAGGCATCTAGGCATGCCACCTCCATCCTCCTCTTGCCCTGAACGCTAGCTAATGGGAGAAGCAGCTATTTAGAAGAGCAGTGATGCTGTTCTCACCCAGAGCATGTGCTACCAGTTTGTTGTGTGACGTGTAGCTTCTCCATGGTGGGGTTTACTTCTGTGCAAAGACAGCTAATCCGTGAACACACACAAGGACACCGCAGGTTCCAGCTTTCTCTGCTACGCAGCCCRAAAGGCGACCGGACTAAGGTATGAGAAGGGCTTAGTAGAGCACCTACATGATGCAGAAGGCATTGCTGTTAAAAACGTTAAARATTCAGAGCTCATCCTGCTTGTGGCCTGAACCCCTCTGAAAACAAGGCTGACCTCAGCGGTCTGCAGAAGGGAATCGGCAGTTCATTACRTGCACAGGAGAGTTTTTAGCCCTTTTGTGGTTCAAGACTCTTTTGAAAATGCAAATAGCCRTCCTGCACACCAGCTTGGAGACCTATCACCGACCAACCCACCCATTTACTAGAGGACACAAGATGCCAACTTGTGCTTGGAACTGGCAGCAGATACCACAGTCTCTCGATCAACACACRCTGCTGCTTTTGTTGCAGGCACTTTTCACTGTCTGGTTGTGGTCTGGCAAAAGSGTAAATAGGCAAAGCCAGTCACAGTGGAATGACTGATGGACATACCAGGAGTGAGCAAACAAATGAAAATAGGACGGAGAAGAGTGATGTCCCCAAGCAACATTATACACAYTGAGCTTATAAAATAAATCATAAACCTGTTTTAACCTTATATGAGATAATTTGTAGGTTTTTCTATCCTAAGCAGTAAATATTACAAGAAGACACGCAGTTTTCAGAAGTTCCCTAGACCTACACCTCATCTCTGATCTCTACCTAATATCAAGTGGCATCCTTAACATGCCTTAAAATCTTTTTTAGGATCAAAGACACTCTTTTTGCTCACCACTCCACATATCTGCTAGATTCCCATCGCTAGAATGAATATACRTGTGCACAAAAATAACTTTCCTAAATATGTAACGGGAAATATGGCATGATTTGAGAAATTGATTTTCTTTTAAGGAAAAGGTGAGGTGGGAGCGCTTCAGTGTCTACACCGCCGCCATAAATTGTGTCTCGAAGAATTAGAGGAATGATCAGAAGTGCAATGTGCTTCCTGATCTGCTCACGTAACAGCCTCTGGTAACCTGCAAGCTTCCTGTCCAGGGTCACGACTGCGTACGAAGCAGCACTGAGATGCTTCATTTTGCATCATTCTGTCTCTGTCCCTTCAAAGTTATCATAGTGAGGAGTTTCAATAGAAATTTTGAAGCAGGTCTTCAACACAGATGATCTGGCCTATTGCAAGCATCTATTAAAATTGATTTGCTGCCTCCAGAAGTGGAAAGATTCACTAGAATATGAAAACAAAAATAAATAATGTGTCCAGCTAATGCATATATATACTGTGTAAATACTGGGTAAGAAGTGGAAAAAATCCTAATCCTCTATCCTCGAGTGATCGGGTTAGGCTTTTTGACAAAGATACTGTATTTGTTCTCACCTAAGATGGATTTTGTTTTGTGTGCATTGAGCAGAGCACATAGACCTAAATAATACAAGCCTTATTAGTCATGATATTTTCATTCCTTTTAACAAAGAAACACTGTTATGCTTAACAACTATCAATAGTATCTAGAAATGCTCACATACTGTCATAGACTAGGTTGTGCTAAGTGAAGAATAACAACCTGAAAAATGCAAGGAATCAGAATAYATCTGTAACAAAATTACCTGCTGATGTTATAGCTTATTACCACTTTAGCAGAGAGACCCTCTTTAAGAACATAAGAAAAAGAAACAACTTTCTGAAAAAAAAATCTAATTTGCCTGGTATTTACACAGCTGATTCAGGAAGAACGTTCCATTTTCTCTTCAAGGATTTCAAACACTGAACAGGAACCTGAAGATCACAAAACACTGGACAATAAAAAAAAAGTTCATTTGCTTCTGCCAAAAACTCTGACATCATTTGTTTAGCAATTGCACATCCTTATTAGAGTACCCTAAAGCTTTGAAGAAGAAATTAGAGTGTAAAAAAATGCACCAAGTTGTTTCAAATATGAAACCAGGAGCTCTGGGAAGCCTGGATATGCTCATTTGAATCATTTTATACATGCATATACATATAGTCCTTGCTTCCCTGCAATTATAAGAAATTGAATTTTCTGGCTTATCAAAGAAAAAAGGATTTTAGGGGGAAACATCAAATGCACCATTAAGTTAGCATTACAGTTCAAGTCTTCAAATTCTTTATGCTGCTTCATATTCACTTACGCATGAATGTTATATAATTAAACATAAATCAATAGTTTGACATGTGCCATAGAGTTTAGATATCAATTTAACACCTTTGCATAAAGTTAGAGAGGAGAATTATAAAATCACTTCTAATTTATTATTTCTAGAAAGAGTAGACAAAAGTCTTTGAGGATTAATTTCATGCTGTGGGTTAAATTTCACTCTCACGATAGGCCAACTATTGCCTGGGGCTCTACAGATAATGAACCTGCCAAGGGATTAGCAAGGAAACACTTGTGTTATTATAAATCGTGTACACTTCCCTTTCTAACCAAGTTCATCCTACATGACATTAACAAATTACACTCTCTGTCCAGGTTTCAATATAATGTGAGGCTGGGAATGACCCAGAACCAATAGTACTCCAGATAAGATCTTCTCAATGCATAAATAGCTATGAAATTTGGTTGAAAGATCCAGACCTCCTGTAGTGACAACATAAGGCATTTTATGTCGGATCTCTCCAAGACCCACAGAAACATTAACATGTGAAAATGTCACGASGATATCAGTTGATACAGTCTAAAATGGCTTCAAAAGAACTGTATATAAATGAATTAGATATAACACCGAAACAGAAAAATTTAGGGAGAATTAATCTACCATAAACAGTCTAAAATAACCTAAGCCAAGTTAATAACTTAGCAGCCCTATAAACAACAGATTTACTAAACAGATCAAACTCAAAGTTTCACAATTTTGTTTCTGATTTGTAGAAAATAGTTCGGGCTCTGGCCAGTCCCTACTGAGCTGTGCTGGCACGCACTGATAATGATATTACACGATACTACAATGTTAAGGTATAATCAACCCGACATCTTGATYCGGATCCTGAACGTTACTTACACACTACTGTATAAATGGAAAGGCAAGAAAGACCGCCTGAAACATCTTTAGTTGACCCAAATCTGGTCACAGTGGCATTCCCTGAATTTCAGAGATGGTAGTATTACTGCTACGGTTCCCTACGGCGAGAGAGACTCCAAAAAATGGCAGGGTTGCAGCAATGTAGTTCACCTTCCACAGCTTCCAAAGCAGCTGAGCACATCAAGAGAAAGCAATTTTCCTCGTCCTATTACTTTCCGGCCCCTCCTCGAAGCCAAAGCCTTCTCTGAGACAAGTCATCTCCAGGGTGCGGCACCACATCACTTCTTTAGATTTAGCCAAATAGTCACAAAGTATTCATCTGTGTTAAACTGCTCTGAGATTTATTCTTCTCTGTGCTGGACTGTAAAAGGCCCGGACAGCTCTTCTCTTAGTCCTCTTGTGAAACGGCGTGGGCAAGACGCCTTGCTAATGCTCCCTCAGGCACACCGAGGGCGCAGGAGCTCACAAGTGGTCCCCGCACCCCAGAGGCGTGGGCTTAGCAGGTGGGTTTGCCTGTTGGTCTCCTCTTCGGAGAGCGGCGTGCACCCAGCTCCTGCAGCCCCGATGAGTCACCCCGAGCCGTGCCAGGCGGCCTGGACCGACTGCCGGGCCGGCGGTGTGCTCATACGAGCAAAACAGAGGAAGAGGAATTTTGCCGTTGTGCTCTCGCAATACATCAGCATCATTTTTCTTCTGCTGTCTACAGCAGGCAAGAGCAGTATTTGCTGCACTCCCCTCTTAACTTTCTAATTGGACAGGAAAACACTGTTGTATTAGGAAACAGATAACAGAGAGCAATAAATGCTTCCCTTCTGAGAATCTGCCATTCTGGCTCCGTGGCATCATACGAGGCTAGGCAGCTCAGAGATGTGTCATTAACTTTTTTTACACTTTCCCCCTGGGACGYAGTTCAGGGAATGCTTCCTCTGATGCCAAAGCTTAAGTTCTTCATCTCTAGCACTGCTTGTTGCCAGACTTTCTGCTCTGCTGGTGCAAATGTTTATGAGGTCAGGCAGAAAGTGGAACAGTGAAATCCAGGCAAAAACAATCCGCCCTCCACCCCTGAATTTTTGCTATTAACCCAGATTGTTTTATTATTTGTCATAAATTCAAGCTGCTGTTGGATGCATGCATACAACTCGCACCAAAATTAATATAGCCTTGTTTTAAATAATTTCTCTCAGTTTTCTGTTCTATGTTTTATACCAAAGTTCTCAGCATAGTGTCTGTGATACAATGACACATCGGTCAGGGAAACACATCCCGTCTTCTCAGAAAGGCGTTTTGCTTGTAGCARAAAGTGGTGCCTCCATCCCAAGCAGTCAAAAAATGGAAAGGAGCATTTAAAGGAAAACAGTCAGTGAGATGGAAACCAACTGGAGGGGAAGAACATGAGAGTCATACAGGACAAAGAACAAGAGGGACTGGGTAGAGGACAGGMAGGATGGATGTGGACAGAGCTGGCAACAAAACCACCTAACTGGGGCTAGGCAGGAGGAAGAATGGAGAATCTGGGAGCTGGGATGTGCAAAGAAGAGTGAGGAGAAATGGGAGGCTGGGAGCAGAGGTTAACGGGAACATAAGAAGACAGAAGTTATCTGGGCCAAGATCTGCAATAATTTGCATTCTCAGCTTAGGGAGGAGCAATTTAAAGAAACTGCCGCCAATGAATGGGATAAGAGAAAAAGAAGCGATATATCAACTGCTAACCACCACCTGCCTTTATCATCCCTGTTTTTTCTAAAGAAAATCGTAATCAAGTGTGCGGGATGAGAACTATCTTCCTCATAAGAAATCTGCAAATCGTTATCAGACAACCAATCTCATACCCTGAATCACTTTTTGACATTTATAGACCACGAACTTTCTATTAATATACAGCATATATAGAGAATGTCAGTGGGAGAATGCTTTTCGGTGGGCAACAAAGTGGTAAAGATTCTTGTTATTATGTGATACCCATCTCCAGCCTAACAGACACTGTAATTCAAGAAACACATTCAACCCTGGATAATTTTTATAAATTTATATAAACACCAAAAGCAGTAACTAAAGAGAAAYTGAGCAGACTTAAGAATATGTTGATTATCGGTAATCAAAATAAATGATTTAATCCTCTGTGGCAGGTAGTAATAATAATTTACCTACCAACCACTTGGTGTCAGATCTTTTTTTTTTTTTTTTAATTTACAGCTCACCTAAGCTTTGAAAGCGAAGAGCAGGTCGTCGCCTGACCGGGCGAGTTAACGCCGAGTGACCAGCACTAAGCCCAGGCTGCACAGCGGCATCTCTCCATCATCTGCCTCTGAGCCTCACGTGTCTTCACTCGTTACTTCACTCCTCTTCGGCTAGGCTCTGCAATGCCAGGGGATACAAATCTCTGGTCTTCAAGCTAATTTAAAGGCTGTTGTCGCACAGAATGGAGAGCGCGGCGAGAGGTCTTGTCCAAGCGCAACACCAGCCGCGAGTGTCGGGAGGCAGCGCTGGCTCGCTGTCATTTGATCCGTCCACACACCGTAATCTCCATTTTATTTTGCCTAATGAGGCCGGAGTTAAAACATTCGACCTGATCAGAGTCAGATGGCGGCCCTAGAGGATGAGCCCCCCGCGGCACTCCTGTCCCGACACCCCTCGCGACCGCCAAGGGAGCCGAGACCAGGCTGTGAACCATGTAAGTAGGAGGCTTCCAGGTTAATGAAAAGCTGCAACACCGTCCAAACTCGGGACGGGGCAGGCGCTTTCCTAATCCAAGGACACTTTCATGAAGCTCAGCAGTAAAGCTTAACGAACACTGGTCATTCTGAACCTTGCAACTAGACACTGGACAAAGCCGAATAGTTTCCTTAWAAAAATTCCTTTATCTGCTGATCAGCATGAGTTATCGAAACTACATGAATTTGTTTTCTTATGACAAAATCAAATACCTCGATTAAAAATGATGTCCTGGAAAATGGTAGTTAATGTTTCTTATGAACTGATGTTTTTATTAGGTGATGGCATGCCTCATGTTCCATTTCATTACTTATCTGCCAAGGAGTTTCTTTCAACACCAAATCAGAAGCTACATGCTACAATCATGGAACACATTCAGTTTAAGTCCATGTGCTTGTTTTTTACTGCTTTGCACAAGAATGCAGATAAAAATCATAATTTCTGAATGAAGTTGTAAGTGCATTAGAAATTCCCATCAATTAATAAATTCCTAATAATTAGAGATTTTCAGATGGTCAAAATAATTGCTGCTTCCATTGTAATACTTTATATAYTTGAAAGGAATTATCAAGTGCAAAATGTGAAATGATTCCAGCTGCTGACACAGAAATACGTTTAAAAATGAGGAAACAAAAAATTGTCTACATTATCTTTCAGCGTGTATCATAATTTGCAGTATTTTACCCAAAGGAGATAAAAATTAGATTCACCAATTTAACTTCTGTCACTTTAAAAACAAGACTGTGAGAAAATCCCTCATTTAAAAGTATGTCCACGGTGTCCACAGAGAGGCCTGGAGAGACATGGTATATTAATTTGGGCTTAGTGAGTGCATAGCTTTTTGTTTAACTTTGAGAGARAAGTGGGGAGAGGGGCTCAAACATGCTCACAAAAGATGCTGTAGACACAAGAAGTGGATAAAATATACATAAAAATACCGCAGTGCGTCTCTAGAGTTTCATTAAAAAGTTTGAATAATTTCCCAGTTTGTGATGTCTGAATTTTTTTCAATACATGAAGCATTTCAYATTATGAAAATATATGCATTAACACAGAGAAAAAAACATTAAACCAGAAAGCAAGATACCTATATGGTAGAAAAAGGAATGTGTATTATTTAGAAGCTTGTGCATGTACACTGTCTTTACTGAAAATCTACATGAATTTAGCAGTCTTGAAGAAAAGCATGGCAGATTTTTCAGTTTTCGTGTTTTTAGGTTTACCTCCTGGGTGGCTGGTCGTTTGTTATGTAATACAAACTGTTCTTCCGCGTTCAGATTTCATCGGGCTGTACTCTTAAGTTCCTTTTCGCCTTTCCTTAATTAGGCATTTGCAGCGCAACTTTTCATACATTCCAATAATCTGTTCTGAAGCCATTCATCAGGATTTCAGAAGCTGCTCTAGAAAAATGAGATGCATGTGCTCGGGCTAAATGAGAATGCAGTGATTTACGACATAGGTCATTCTGAAAACCCATGAGTTCTTCTCCAGTGACTTGCCAGAAATCACAACTATGACTAGAGGGCTGTGATCTATTTATTATACAGCATATGGGTGGTGTGCAATGTCTAACTCGTTTTTAATGTGTTACAGTTCTTCTGGTTGATTTTTTGAAAACCAGATTTACAGTTGTTTAGAGTTTGACAAGAATAGTAAACTGGCGGTTTAGTCACTATGTTTTAAAACGGCTTGATTAAACTATCGGCCCGTTTGCACTCAGTGTTCAAGCTATGAAGGCAGTATTGTTGTGAATGTAACTACAGCAGTCAGCAGTTCTGTAAATCATATTTTATGCATCCCTTGGGTGAAAAAACCATGGATGTTCAATCTGACTAGCAGGGAAGAAATTCAATTCCTGCGCTCTCTTCAGTTTGCAAAGGAGAGAGGGTGGCAATCGGGATGGAATAAGGGTTTTTTTCCAGTTCCGTGATGTTGGCTACCTGGTCAGGTGAGGCAGTTCAGCATGATGGGTCAGGTATGTTCCTCAACCATTCAGCTCCCAAGGCCTTACCACTGTATCTGCTAGGATCGTACYTAATCAGCTCCCATCTTCCCTTCCTGGTGGTGATAGGGGAGTGACAAAGCAGATCTGCCATGCACTGCGCACAGGTCACATGCTGATCGATCAGCAAGGATTTACCCAGTGGCAGTCAAAAATGACAAAACTCGAAGGCTTTCGTGGCACACATTGCAGCTAAAATGCCCAGGGTGCTACCTACTGCTTTAGAATTGCCACAGCTTCTCTCCAGCRGCTTAGGGAAGGTACCAGCTGACTACCTTCTAGGACAAATGCACATATGGCTTTATCAAGAACATAAGATATCTGTAGCCCTCAATTATCACAACTCTGTAGGACACAGTTCTGGTCACATGATAGAGTAGRTATCCATGCAGCTATTTGCCCCAACCATTCAGGCAGAGAGCATCTCTGCTGCTGTGAAGGAGGCATCTAAGTCACGTCTAGTAAGTCCCACTTAATTGGGCAGAGAAAGGCTCTTAGGTACAGCACAAACTSAGATATTTCTTTGTGCTACTGAAGGTTGTTGCCTTTACACTGCATTAGAATTTGGCCCAAACTCTTTTAACAACGCACTGCCTGTTGGAATCAGATTAACAATAAAATGGAATTCTTACATGCCTTTTAAGTACTTAAGTATGATCCATCTCCTTTAACTGCAGTCATCTTTGATCTACACATCTATTCAGTCTGCTAGGCTCCCTGTAGAATCAGCAGAAAGACATGCATCTCCAAAGGCCAACTCATCTCATCCTAAGATGGGCAACAAAAATGGAATGAGTTGTCCTGCATGACTCTTCCTCTCTCCCTTGACTATAGATGGAGCTGTCCACCTTTGATATACCACCAAGGTTCTAGCACGTGCCCTTAAAGACAGTGCACACATTTGTCGACAATCTGTTTTCTTTGCTGGCCGTTTGGGTTTTGATCAACCATGGGGATATTTTACATGAAAATACAGTAAACTTTTCAGAGTAGAGAGCAGATCATTTCTGCTTGCCAGCAAACRATTACCAAATATCCCTCTATTTTCTGTGGCAGACTTCCACAATCATATTTTACTATCCCAGTATTTYGTGGAGGTCGTACCACAGAAGAAGCAACGTTGAAATCTGGATAGGTGGTCCAATTTGGTCTGCCCTTCTCCTCCACCAGTCTGCAGCACCTGGGATGGCTTATACTTTCTGGAAAGGTGATGCAATCCAGACTCTGCAGGATGACGTGGAAAGCAGCAGATGGTCTAGCATAGAGGCAAGGCAAAGGAGGAAATTCAAAGACTGCAGACTCGGTACCTGAGTGGCTTGCACACCCACAAACATGTATACRAACAGGCAGCTAGAATAAAAATACAGGTTTGATATGCAATCACTGGACTTCATTGTCCACAATCTAAATAGATTATGGAAAAGAGGGAGAAAATAAYAGATTGTTTGCTGAAAAAAGCAACAGAATTAGACTCTAATGTATATTCAGCACTGCTTAACCGCAAGAGTATCCACGGAACATAAAATTACTAAAATCTTGTTCACTAAAAAATGAACACAAGAATGTTGCTTCTATTAAAAACCAATGTCAGAATCGCTTGGAGCTTGTGGATGCACAAGGGACAGATACAGCAAAAGAAAATAAATAAGGTTCAGGGTCTTGCAATGTGCCACTATGAATGATACTACCTGTCACTGTTAATGGTGTAAGTAGCATTGATGTCCCAAGAGGAGTCTAGCAACACACTGTATATAAGAAAGAGCAACATCTTCATGAAAGGCATAAAGGGGAGAAACCCGAGGCACAGAGTCCGATGCTTTATTTGTGTGATAGCCCAGAGAACGGAGCCTGAGGAGAGGAACAGAGTCCTGTGCGTGGAGAGGCCATCTCCTGCCACTGAGTATAAAGAGTGGAGAGACTCTTTTTGAGCGGAAAGACGTCATTTGCTGGCAGATCAGAGCAGAGGATGGTAAAATAAAAAAGTTGTGAAACAGCAGCCAGGATTTAAATTGCTAAGTCTTGAAAAGATATATATTAATAATGAATTAACTTGGATTTCATAAAGTTTGCAGAATTAATAAAAGATTTAAAAGAATGTCAGATGAAGAACTTATGTTACTGGATATTAGGTTTTATATAAATTATGTGTTACTTCTGTTCCCAATTTTAACTATGATCCTTTTTATAAAGCATTGGTCAATGGCAATATCTTTGAGCTGAAGAACATGTTTGGCTGTTAGAAGCATCTTTTGAAATCCCTTTTCTTCCCCCCACACCTGAGTTATGCAAGCACAGCTATGTTCAATCTTCCAGCTCCTGCTTTAAAAGACACACTTGGCTTTCAGGGACCTTAGGAATACCAGGCTTGCATTCAAAACGAAGAAACAGCAGAAGCCAGTAGGTCCCTGAACACAGACTTCCGAAACTAGGCAGGAGTGGATTTATGGCACAGAGGTTTCTGCAGCACTGACCAACGCAGCGTGCACCCGTGCCACGTACACTGCCCGGCTCTACCCCCGCCGTTTCAGAGCTCTCTCTCCAATCCGGGCCGCCTGATTCCTCCTTCTGCTTGGCTGGGCTGAAAGGAAGCAACAGTTCTGGCTGCGCTACCTACCAGATTACTCTGCTCAAATATTAGGGATGGTCTCATTTCAAAAGAAAAGCTCCCAGAATTAGCCCTAGCATTTTGTGGCAGTGTTGTCCATAATTTTATTTGGACTTGTTTAAGCTGCTTATTCTTCTGGCTTTAGTTAAGTTTAGCTAGCTGCACAAGGAAGAGTGATTCAGAAGATAGACATTTTTATCTGAATCACAAAAACAAAAATAAATGCTCATCCCAGAAAGGGCATTTACCAAAACTGCTCTGCACATGCTTTTTCAGCAGAGCTGATCTGAGCTCTTTAAGTGGTCTCTATCTTTGAAACTTCAAATGCTTTCGACTTCCCCTCCTTTAGGCAACATTTCAAAACATTTCAAAAAAATTGAGGAATGAGGAAAACAAAGATCTAGCAGTACATTTACCTAGTACTTCACAGGGGAATAAAACATTTTTAACAACTGACTAAAGATGTGATTAGTAACTATAATAGGTTTAAAAGTCAGAAAAAGAAGACCTCAGTTTAAACCRTATCGTAAGAAATACATGGAGCAGTTGGAATTCATAACCGTGACTAAAACATTAACCTGTCTGAAGCAATTGTGAAAAATGACGAACAGCCCATCTAGCTGAAATTCCAGAAGAATTACAAGAGAAAGGAATAAAATGAATCATCCATGTTAAAATTTTCCCCAAACTCTAATTAACATATTTAAAAAGGATATAACTAGCATCTTTAAATCATATGTAATCACACTGATTTTATATACCTTATCTAAAATACATTGTGGGAAATCTCTGAGCAGAATTATTTTCTGCATCTCTACCATAAACGCTTTGCTCACCGTTTAGTCACCATACAAGAGTATGTTTTAACGAACTAATGACTGAATCAGTTCTATGTCTTGGCCATTAAGCACCAAAAGCAAGGATGACATTTGACATAAGTAGTTAACTCCAGCATTTGTGCTGGATTTACCAAAACAGAGAGTAAAAAATGTGCACAGCATCCTTCTTGACACCAGAGACTCGGCAGACACAAAAGCAACGGTTTACGTGGCTCCAGCGAATGTGCAAGCCACCRGACCACTCTCTTCTGAGGAAAGTGCCATTTGCTTCTTATGGCACCTTAGAGCTGAAGATATTGTAACTGAAGCTGAGTCATAACTTCTTAATTTTTCCTTCCCAACTTGCCACAACAGACAGCTCGTAAAATGGCCATCTTTGGCCATTTTGTTATTTGTTTTCTAGAAAAATAGAGGTGTGGGTAGTGAGAGAGCAAGAACTACTTTAATCTACAATGAACAGAACAATAAATCATTCTGTTTCAAAAGTATTTAGTTGTTTAGTGTTTCTTTTAGCTAATGGTTAGCATCAGCACTCATCATTATGGGCCACAAAATCGCTTGTTTCAGTGAAAAACCAAAGCGGAAGTGCAGGAGGCGAGGGAGACCAGGATGGCCAAATGAAGAATCGAAGCCTTCTCTAGGGACTTGCCAATGTCTCTAGCAGTGCAGGAGAGCAGCATCTATCCAGTGACTCACACCCACCACTGTTCCACATCTTCTATTAGAAGAACTGTGCAACTTGGGAAAGTTTTGTTGCAGATGCTTTGGCATCATCTCCTAACTGCTCTCAACGTGGAGACTCAGGGACTCAGGGAAAAGTTCTTGATCTTYAGATGGGACAGTGAAGATCCCCTCCCAGAAAAAGTATGGCAAGTTTTGACACTTCCCTAGAAAAAAACAGGGATACCAAATGGTGTGAAAAAGTGGACTCTCCCTGTTTGAAGGAAGTAGAGGTGGTACAGAAATTAATATCTACTGCAGCGTATGGTATGCGGTTACCAGGGCAGATACAGTGCCCCAAGGAGCACTGGGATCTCTTCAAAGAGTAAGAATGATCCCTCAGTGCATTTGACTCGAAGAAAGATGTTTCTTTTTCTAACAGACTTGTGCCCTTCCTGTTTAGGACAGGGACTCCAAAGATACCAAGAAAGCTCCTTATCTGAGAAAGAAGACCTTGGCTAGTGGACTAAGCCTCAAGATTTTGTGTACTACTGATGCATTTCAGTACTAAAACTTGTACTTTTGACAACTAGAAGGCTAAACAACTTCCTTATTGCAGGACAACAAACACTGCTGAGAAAAAGTCAAAGATAAGGGCAAAGCTCAATAACACTCTTCCCGGATGGGAGAGTCAGTCTAGAAGGAGAAGGTACAAAGACATACTATACTGTCTGCAAGCTGACCTGGAACACCAGGAAAAGGCAAAATGCAGCAGAGCATACAGAGAGCTTTATGCCTCCAGAGCTGCAGGCTGTGWGAGCTTTCTTTTCTCCTTGATAATCCCAGTGCAGCTGCATCTATGACCACAGYGAGGGGAACTGCCAAAAATTAGCCCAAAACTGGACAAGTCTCTCTGCTGGCATCTGCAGGCTTCAAATATTCACTCTCTGATGAATACTCATGTGAAGAAAAAACTTCTCTGCTAACTGTAGTTGCACGGATGACCTACTCATACAACAGGCACTGCATTCCTGATCTGCTGCTTGGTTGCTAGTGTTTTCTTCTTTGTGGTAGATGTAGCAAGAAGGGTTGAACTGCAATCGCTAAGACCATAATCAAGGAGAAGTCATTTACTGGGGAGTTAATACACTGAGTGTTCTCTGATTTTTTGGGGTTAAGATCAGGACCAGTGGAATGCTTGCTGGAGGGTAAATCTGCCAGGTATTTAAACAAAACAAGAAGTGGACATGACTGTAGAAAAGAAGAATCAGACTTTCACCACAAGACAAATACARTTCAAAGCCAGATGATTTAAGCCAAAGAGGCCATGTCGTTTAAAGACATGTGGCAAAGGCAATAAAAAAGTATCATCTTGAATGGGTGAACAAAAAGGGTAGGTTAGAAAAAATAGCTGCAGAAAAAAAAATCTTACAGTTTAACTAAAAGGAGAATAAAAGAAACGACACTCCTGAGTGATGGCAATGGTAGAAATGCCATCTCAGCCGGAGCACTGGGCATGCTCCACCCTGTACCGCATACAGGGGAGGTGCAGGAGTACCGTGTCATGGGCAATGCTAAGTGTGTGATATGCTGCACCTGTAGCATAAATGCACTTACAGTAGTCATTTTAAGAATGGATCTGTTTGACATAGAAATTAATTTTTTTATTTCACTGATGGATAAAAATGTGACCTTCCATCTTGTTATTTTGATTAAGGGRAGCTGTGATCGTAGGAGAAAACTCTATACAGGAGAGGTTGACTATTAGTTGCTACAGTACTCACAACAGAATTTGGCAGATACTTATTCAAGTTCTTGCTTGTTATATCATAGTCTGTACCTAAATCAGGTACTCAACTAAGCACGCTATAAGAAGGTCTTTATCAGATTGCGTATTTTTAGTTTTGCCTAGAGGATTTACTGAGGTTTGTATAAAGAATTATATGATAAAGACTTGACTTTCAGTAGCAGATCTCCTGGTCAAGGCACCTGTATAGGTTCAGGGAAAGCCAAGTCCAAGTCTGCCAAACTTTGGAAAGGAGGAATTCAAACTTGTTCTTTCATTTAGCTATGTGTTACAATCCTGAGGCTACTCTACATTAATGTCAATTATATCCTGAAATTAAAAAAATTACAATAGTGCTTCTTCATTGATATAAAATATTTCATAGATGCTTATATTAAWTACAGAAAATATTTTTTGTCTATTTTTTTCCCAACAGCTTTGAAGCTTTTCACGGACCCACTGCATTAGCACCTGAATACTCAAGGAACACAGGACTGCCTCTGAGCCCATCATGCTTTACTTCAGTAACCATGAAAATGAGGACAAACAGATCAAACTATAGTGAGCTTCTGTTTAATTACATGACGGAAACCAACACAGCTGGAGGCAATTCTTAGCAAATTGATCAGAATTCCTTTACCTTAACTACAGCTTAACTAATAAATAGACTTCCATAATTTTCTGCAATCAATCTAAATGCATTTGAGAAATTGGTGAAACATTTGATCTTGAAATGTCCAATAAATCTTAAGCATATAACTTTGAAGAACTAACTTAGTTTATCTTTCTGCCAAATCAGAAAGGAATAACTGTTTATAATAAAACCTTGTTAACTAAGCAAACTTTGTAGAAGCATGTTCATAATTCACTTGCTATGTAACAAAACTGTCATTTTTTCAAAATTCAATATTAACTTTCACTGCCAGGTTTGTATATTGCTGTTTTGTATAAAGATGTTTTTGTGTCAACTCTGGAAACAGTCATAGTAAACCCGCAGAACATTTGAAAAAAACCGCATGCATGTTGATGCTCTTCTTTTGCCATTTTTTTAAGTAAGTGCACTTCATCCAACAATTTAGCCATTTCCCTAGATGTATCTGTTCCTTTGAAGGGGCTTTTCAAGTCTTCCATGAACAAGACAATCTTGAACTCCTTTTGAACATAACAGGCACTTCGAAAATTTAATGCAAATACACTTTTTTAATGTAATTGATCTGGCTTTCGCCCTTTCCTCGATTATTTCTGCAGTAACAGACTGGCAAAATCTGAAAGCAATAGAAACATCCTATTTGCTAATATAAACGAATATACTGAACTCTTTTTTCTAAAAGCCCAATGTGCAATCCCTCCTAAGGGACAAAAAATAACAAGAAAAAGATGGAGTTTGAATTCAAAGCAAACATAAAAGCTTTACGTACAAAAAATCAATTACACACCCCAATTTGTTTTTACCAGCAGCCAAAGGAAAACCTGGTTAGCATGTTTCAGGATCCAAACACCTTGGATCTACATGTTTCACAAAATATTACATTATGGCTATTTCTAAGAAGCAAACCAACAATTAGAGACACCTGTTAAAAGTGCCTGTGCTCTGTTCACACTTCATGTAGTATCTTAAAGTGACAGCATATTAAAATGTCAATGCAATTCTTTTGCATTACACACGTATTTACAACAACAGAAAGTGCAATTAAATTCTCTGCTCCTAAGTACTTGTGCCTGACTCATTTAGCATACAAGAAAACTATTAAAATACATTGGCATACGAAGGAAAAACATTAAAAATATACATGTCATGCCGGAAGACACAATTACAAAAAACATGGATGGACAAAATTCAGTATCTAGGTTTTAAAAAGCACATAATTTTATGTACTAATGAAGCATATATTTCTTCTGTATATAAAAAGCACCARTTAGATATGATGGTATTGCAAAATGAGTATTCCAGACAAAAGAAATAAAACCAAAATTTTATTCAAAACTGTGCCTTTGAATATATGCCTGGACACCRTAAAACTTGCACACTAGTGAAACATTCTTTAATTTTGATCCCTCCAGGATACGCACGTCTTGCTCAATGCATGTCAGAAGGTCTGAGAGGCAACCAAGCCACACTATGGACCATACCTGAGAAGCACACTAAGACCATATACCTTCAACCTATTTCAACAGATCTGTTTTATAGAGATCATCAATACACTGATAGTGCATTTATAACACAGTGAAATGGAAAGTTTTAGATTTTCACATCTATTTAAAGTCATGGAGATGTAGGCAAACATCACCACAGATTTTCAAAAAAATCTTATGGTCTCATGCCAAATCATTCACCCATACTGGACGTGTGTGAATGATTATTCAGTTACTGAGCTGCAGAGCTTTGTGGAATGGATTTAACAATTCTGTAACTTATGATACACTACTTTACCYACCTATTCTGATACGGTTTCCCATTTTGTACCACTCTGTAGCAGAGGGAACAGAATGAACTGTTCTTCAGCTATCTTTATATCCTTATATATCCGTATAAGTTCTGCAGTTTCACACTAGCTTTCAAAGTGGTAGTTTTGTTATTCTGAAATCCCMAAACTTTACTGAAAATTCTAATGACTGATGCATTTCCAAAAGATGTTGTCTCCTAACATCTTTGTCCCTGCTTGCTGATATACAACTCATCAAAACTTTAGCTAACCAAAGTTTTGTTTATTCTGATAAGAATCCTGACCTATTTTTCAAATAAGGAGGGTTTCAATTAGCAGTATTTCACTAAAGGTGTCTGCTTAGAAGCTAATTTGYCAGCAGATAAGTGAATTAACCGCTGTGCAAAGGCTTCTGGCTATTTGTCCACATCGGTTGAAATTTGGTGCAACTGCARGCAAAGGACGAATTGGCATTGTCCTGTGCAACTTTTATGGTCTGTCACTCCAGACTGAAGTTCACATGACCCTTAGGCAACGTGAGTAAGAGGAGGAGACTGTGGGCCAAGCTTTTCAAAGCTGTTTCTTGCCGTTGCACTGCACTTTGGCTAGCCAAGAATGGTGGAACTGTTTTAGCCTCTGCACATGTAACACAGCTCTGGGAGTTGTTCTAATTGATGCTGAATTCCTATTAGTCACCAGGGTCTGTCTTGGCAACCACAAACAGTTGAGTATAAAAGACATTTTGACCATTGACTTCTTTCCATAATTACCTATTCCCATATAAGAGTTTGTGAGGAACAGGTGAAGTAGGGTCATTAATTCACCTCTATACCACCTATGGATTTCTCTACTAGTAAGGAAATTTTGTAGTGCCAAAATCTCCCTCACAGTCTCGAGCTGAAGCATACAAAGACAAGTATAATACTTAGAATTTGCCCATTACTTTTCAACATCTCTAAATAGATCTGCTGCATATTTTCTGCAAAGACTGCAAAGTGAAGTAGAACCTGCATTATTAATACACCTAATTGACCCCAAAATAATGAAATAATGAAACTGAGGTAYGGTGTATTCATGTTCTGCTGCAGCAATTAACTGTTGCTTCCTGGTCTTCCTCTGATATTAGCAACTTCTTTGATCTTCGTGCATCCTTTTCAYTGGCATTATCTTGTTTCTACTGGGTCAGATGGTTTTCATTTTACTCAGAAAGTGCGTGGGCAAGATACAGCCAGAATCATTGTTACTTTTATTATTTTTTGGACGATTTGTCATACAAGTCAGAACACTGGATTGAAAGGGACTGGCTGAATCACTGAATTCAGTCCCTTCAATCACAGGCAGCAATGCCACCTACGCCCTTTTCTGCCCATACACGTCACTTGTCCTGAGAAAAGTAACTAACCTCCACTGTAAAGCCTGCGGGAATTTTTGCTCCACAATACCTATTAGAAGGCTGCTCCACAACCTTGCTGTGATAACTAAGACATTCTAACTGTCTGTACTCATGGAGAATTTATACCCATTTATTTTGGTGCTAATGTTATRTATGAGAAGACAATGACAGATCAGAAGCCCACCCAACCTGGTATCTAGTCCTTGACAATGGTCAACGGAGGACCATTAGGTCAGCGCACAGGAAGATGTCTAGTATATACTTCTCTATATGCTTCCAGCTTCTGTAGTTCTGGCGATCAAACTTCTTCTTAAATATGTCCTTCTCCTCTCTTTTGTGGAGAACACATAACTAGGGACACAAGTTTTACATACGGCCCCTCAGTTATTTCTATATCCGTAGGGAGGGCAGAATACATGGTATTCCATTTTTCTTGCACTCCACAGCTTATTGAAAAACTCACCAAAGCCCAGAAAGAGGTCTCAGTGTATTTCCTTCTTTATTCCTCTCTCTCCCTACACTTACTCTTGGCTGGACTGTTCTGTTCTATATTTACTTTTTGTTGTYGTTGAATTAGTTTTTGGCTAAGTTAGAGAGCTGAATCAGCTGAGTGCAAGGCAGGCATGAGGGGGTGTAAGACCTTCCTCCTTTTAGCAGCCATGAGTTATTATATTTGCTCAGGCTGCAATATGAAATTTCACCCCTAATTACATGTTTCACAGCAAAGTCAACAACTTTTTTGTAGCGTGCAATCACTTATTGTGGTAATAGCAGTAAGCAGCTATTGTAATATTGTGCAATTCTCCATTCATTTTATTAACAGGCAACTTCAGGAATCCCTTACTCATTCAACTTTGGCAAAGTATTTACACACAAATCAAGTAYTGCAAAGCTAGTAAGTGCTTTGAAGAACAGGAATTAATTTACCCTTGAGTTTAAATGGTTTGATGTCTCTGGCTCAAGATATTGTTTCATGAGCAGCTGAACTCATCTAAGAGCTCACCTAAAACAAAACAGGGAGGTTTCACCCTCAATTCCTCCTCCCCCCATTCCTATTCCTTTTTGCAGTATTGTCCCAACTCTTCCCTTGTGATGGTTCTGATGCTCACTGAACCTTTCCATAATCCATCCATAAACAATTCCCTAATTAATCAAAAATTACATGTTTGGGAAAAATATTTTTCTCCTGGGATGGTGTATAATATAGGCTCACAGGAAACTACAACAAGCTCTACAGCTGGTGCAGGGTGAACAGGAGGAGTGTTGTTGACGCTGGGGGGGGGGAATATGCATCTTGTCCCTTTCACATCAGTAAACCGCAAAATTGAAACTCMCCATCTCATGAAATCACAAACTAAATTTCAGTATATTCCTAAATTTCATGAGACGTCATACACTGTTACAAGCCACTATCTGTATAACGATGGAATGGTAAGCTGTTTCAGTCCCTAGATACATCAAATTATTCAGAGAGTAAAACAAGTTGGTGAGAAAAGGAAAAGTGGGAAGAGATATGAAAAGGAAAAGGACRCAATGCTATTGCTCTAGAAAATTCACGTTCCAATGGCTAAATTAGGGAAGTCTTTTAGTTACCTATCAATCATCCTTACATTATTCTTACTCGTCTTGAGATGGAACTCAAATTGCACCTTAATGGGAACAACAGCTTTGTCCACACTAATTTGGTTTCAAACTCTAAGAGAAGATATAACACTATGAAATAGATGCCATCAGACAAGGTAGAGAAGTGGAAATCATGTAAATGAAAGGAAATTTAACTTAGAGATGTAGTAAATAAATTTTTGTGTACACCCTCATTTAGCATGAGGTTTTGCATTGCAGCTGGGCTGATCTAGTGGTATGCAGCCACTACAAAGAAATGTTTTTTTGATAGCTTAATTTTCTGACATTTCAGCAAGCTGAATCAGCTAACCCTGAAGTTTCGCAATTGCTAGATCTGACACAAGGTAAATGGTGGGACCATATTACTAACACTACAAAAGTGAGGGCGCTCACTTCACTCAGGAAATGAGGCTGGCCAAAAGGAAACCCAACCAGAAAGTGATTAATTGATCAATTTTTCCACTGACTCAACTCCCTGAACTGTCACTACACGGCTATTGAGTGTCAAGTGGACAAATGTAATCCCAAAATAACTGAGCTTAAACTCTTGTGGAACCATGACTTCAAATTAAAGATGCATTTTCTCACTTCTTTCTGAGATATATAAAACACCTGAAAAGATTTTCATTTTTTGATCTTCTTTTCCTAATTTATATTCCAGTGTAGCAATCTCAGAACTATTTAATTCGATCTTTCCTAAACCCATGCAGAGAAGTTCCACGGTTACGAATAGGGAAGTCGAAAACTTCAGCAAGAAATATTGTCTCCAAAATGAGTAGCCAACTCATCTTCTAGGAGAAACCAGCCTGACTTAAGTTGCTACGGAGGAAGTTAAAATGTGAGCAGATGCTAGATGGACAGAACCACAGGTAGCACTCAAAAGTATTTGTCCCCTCCGCACTGGATAACACCATGTGCATGGAGTCCCTACTCCAGACTTTCAAAAATGGATAGCAAAGGATAAGGAATGGCAGCATCTTTTGTAGTTCTGAGAAGTTAATACTGCTAAGGATCAACAATCCATGACTGCCCATCAGGGACAAGGGGCAGCCAGGAAGGAACTGCACCTCGGAGAGGCACAATTCCTTCTGTGTGCTGCTCTTGGGCTGGTGCCGCTATGCTCTGCCCCTCGCTCAGCTCGGGTTGTAAAAGCACAATCGAACCCRCTGTCTTCTCACCAGGGAGTCATCAGTTTACTACAAGATTGCAGCAGTTAAAAACTTGCAAATATTTCCTTAGTTATTTTTTTTCTTTACTCTCCTGAGAAATAAATTCAAAAGAAAGCTCTATTGTGCCAAGATTATTTTGGAGATGGTATTTTACTTGCATCCTACTCAACACGAAGACTCTTGTTTCTCAAAACCCCCTCTAGACCTAGAATACACACTGATGCATCTGCTAGTAAAAACATGCAAAAAGCATAGTTCATAAAGATATTATCTCTCTTTTTATTTATTTATAGATTTACTTGGCACCCATTGGCCTAATGCAGTTATTTTAGGGACATATTTAAATACAGCACTAATGGCCAACTTCTCTGACAGAATTATTGGCATTGCTACATTTATATTGTGCTTCCAACATATACAACTTTCTTCTCTTGTGTGAATAGCTTCTAAAAGCCAGCTCACATACAAGTAAAAAATAATGCAATGTAAAGAGGTAGGTAGTTGCTTTTCTTTTTATTGTAAATGAAGATGATTTATAGTGATTTCTGATACTTAAATGATCTCCCACTAGTTTCACTAATAAAAGTAAATATAGCTTTTGTTATTTTTTTAAAAATAAAGTGGTTCCTTGCTTGCTATATTTTCAATATGTTCCATCCATGGTTAGAAATCAGGCATGACAGTGGTCTAACCCAAAATTTTTGTCCATGGGTTAGAAATCAGGCATGACCATGGTCTACCCATGAATGTGATCTTAATGTTTTATACTGCTGACAAATCATTAACATCTGTTAATAACTCACCCAGCTGCTTTGTTAGATTGTTTTGAAAAAACCTTATGCACAGCATTGATGTCTCCAACTCATAGCCTATATAACCTTTCCCAGCTGCTTAATCCTTATTTTAAATATTACTTTAAAATGCAGACATTTTAAAAAGCTATCCCATTTCTTTGTCTCCAGACTGCTTTTCTAACTGTGCTAACATCTGTTCACTTCCACTCCCCAATTCCCATTTTAAATACTTATTTTCAGCATGTATTTTTCTTGTAAATAGAATCCCACGTACTTTCTCACCTCCTAGCCCTCCACTTTCTGTTTTCCTCCCTTGCTCTCATTCCACAATATCCCCCATGGTTTCACTTGTATCACTGTATTTTAAATGAGGGAYTGACACAGACACATTAAAGAGCCTCTTTAGCTATCTAATCCTAACTTAAGCTTGGAGGAAAGAAAAGGGGGACATGTCACGCATCTACCGTGTCTGCAGGGAATAAACCAAGGGAAAGAGGAACAACGTTCAGCRCAAGGGAGTATAGGTAGTTGTTAGGGATGGAAAGTTTTGGATGAACATTGGAGAAGACTTCCTGCCTGCGAGAACTAGTAGGCTGCGCAAGAGCCTCCCAAAGGAAATAGAGGCAGCTTGTCTCCTGGCACACATTCAAATAGGCTGCCCAAACCCTGTGCTTCGGGGCCAAGCAGCTGAGAGCCAGCCCTGGGTGTGAAGGCAGGGACCGCAGAGGCCGGCGTGTCTGAAGATGTGCAGAAGGCTCTTGTTCTGCTTTCCTTCCTGCCCTGTGGTCCAAAGATGGTAGAGGCGAAGGAGAGGACAAGCAGGAACTAAGGAGAAGGGGATGAAGCTGGTCCGTGCTCCACCTGGAAGCTCGTCTCATGCTGGGGATTGGACAGGTGGCACGGGAGGACCGGAGAGACGGGGGAGCACGGGCTGCTGCACGTGGCACTGGGAAGCTGAGTGCTGGTACAGCAGTGGCAGGAGGTAGGCCATGAAGGTAACACCTGAGGTGGGAACCGGCTGTGATTTTAAGTGCTGGTTCCCCTGAACTGGACTCAATTGCATCCAGTACCGCTATGGCTAAAATGCCGGTGTTTGGGTGACATTCCTCACTGCCCTGCACTAGCAGATGAACAGGCAAACAGATCTCCCATGTTCAGAAGCAACAGGCCAGATTTATAGATGACGTACAGGATAGTCCACATTATCCTGAAATACTCCAGCTCTGCCAGACGTATTTTTTTTTTGCTGTTAGAGCATAAGGGGCATGAAGGCAATTTAAATAACTCAAAAAAGCCACACAATTAAAAAGAGACCTGCCTGCAATCTGTAATTTCTTCCAGCTCCTTGATGCGTAAAGTATGATAATTTATTTATTTGTTTTCTTTTTTGTACAGCAGGAAAATGGGCATCCTTAGGCTATGGTAATCAAAATAAATTATTAGGATACRCTAACGTATTTGGAAAGATATACTTACACGGAGACATTTCAAAGCACATACAAAAATCTCATGAAAAATAAGAAATCAAGAGAAAACTGCTATTAAAGTTATAGCTTAAAAGTCACTGAAAGGCAAGCTAAATGGCTTAAATGTCTATAATGGTCCACAGAGAATGTTACAGCTTTAWTTTGGTGGGGACTGGTATTTCAGCATCCCAATTCATCAAACTAAAAACCTTGCCATAACTGGCCTGCTTGCTAGTAGTGGTCATAGAGAACTAAGAACTAAATAAATTATGGGAATTCTGTGCTTTACCTTAACATTAGACATGACTTCTCCAACTCCAGGTTTAGTCAAATGAGTGCAATTGTGTCAGCAGGCTTTTTGTCCAGCTTTAYAGTATTTTCTATACAAATAAAGTTACATTTTTCCAGAGCTATCAGCACCACACATGTCCAAAAAGTTTCAATTTTAGTTTTTGTTACAAAGATTTGGTCACAGTTTTTGACCCACACGTATGTGTATAAATACATATAAATAAATAAATATATATATAAAAATATATATTTATATATGCATATATATAGTATACCTTGAGATACTACAAAGAGACTCCAAGTGATTCTTACTATCTCTTATTTCTTTGGTAGGTTCTAACTAGAGAAGCAGCCAAACTGTAAGATGAACATGTTTTAGAGAGTGCCTAGTTCTGTACGTCCTATTYCTACCCCTTTTTTTCCTTTCCCCATCAGATAGTACTATCAAAAAAGAAGCATTCTGCCATACCTGTAACCCATGAGAGGGTTCTCCCTGCACTGTTACTGCTTTGGAGCTTATTGCCACATTCTCCTACCTTGCCTGGAAGAGGTCTTATATGATGAAAGGAAATATTTTTATAAAATTAAGATAAAAACAAAAGGAAGGAAAAAAATCAGCTCTTTCTTGGATTTAAACCAGGAGTGCACAAAGTGCAGCCCATGAAATCACAAAATGCAGTCCACACCACCCTCTTGTAACTGCGGCAGGAGGACATAGCTAATCAACTGCAGGTTTTTCCACTGCTAGTGAACTTAAACATCAAGCAACTTCCCCTTCTCTGTCAAGGAAGATACTGTACTAGTACAACCTAATGTGTCTGTGTACAATTATTTTTAAAAGATGTAAATATATATATATATATATATATATATATGCAGATTATAGAAGGGAAACCCTCAGGCTCCTGTCAAATTAGCAGTTCTGCTCTTGTAGTTGCTGGAGAATGTTTATGTGAAGCTGGTACCTGATCTCAGAAAGTACTGGAAATACAAACACAGAAAGAGTATTGTGCTGTTGCATGAGAACGAAAGCAAAACACACATTAAAGGGAACTGAACTGAATTATTCTAGCGCATTGTCCAAATTGGACAAAAATCAAAACAGGGAGCCTAAAACTGCGAAGAGCAAAAACTTAGGTTTAAATTTTGCAAATGTCCATAGTCAAAAGGGTTGTCGCTAGCAGGACAAGTAGTATTTGACAAGTCTTTCAGCACAACTTTGATTTTTTCCTAGAGTCAACTGCACAAGCCATCAGCTGTTCTACCAGACAGAGCTGTGCTCAAGGCATGTAAAAGGACAGGTGGAAAGACGAACCAAACAACGGTCTTGAACCAAAACACAGGCTACTTTTCGGAGAGCACGAAGGCCACTCCAAATCAGCTTTGATCCAGCTTGGTTCCAAAAATCCAAAACACACCATCCAAATCTATTAGACTGAAAATAAAACGTATAAGAAAACCATCACAGATCTCCTCTTGTCAGTCTCCTGGTTCCTCCTCAGGCATTCCTTCTCCTTTGCCTTCTGCARGAGATTTTCACTTGCTTTGTCTCCTGAAAAACTCACTCCACCATCTACTCCTGCTGCTCTCCTCAGTTCTCCCACGACAGTCCCACCACTGCCTCCCTGCACAGCGCGCTGCTTCACCCCTTCCCGGGCAAGAGGCTGGCCAGCTGCGCACTTGCACTACGCAGATAGCTAACGAGGAGTCTGGAGTCTTCATTCAGTTTATTTTATTCCCCTAATAACCGTAGAAACCAGGAAAGGATCCTTTAAAAAGGAAATAGAGATTATTACTCTACCCTGAGCATGTTAAAGTTGGACACGGGTTATTTGGCAGGTGTTAGAAATTCCACACTATTACAGCTCAGAAGTAAATCTAGAGATTAAGGGTAATGTTTGTATGGCAGTGAAATGGCAAAGATAACAGGTAAACYAAAGCACAGTAGCATCATGCCAATTCTGTCAGTTGGAACTGAATATTTTATGGGATTTCAGATGTTTAAAAAARCACCTATTATTCGTAAAAATACAGYRTATACAGTAGAATATTCAATCAAAATCATCCACTTGACCAATTTTCACATACAGAATCACCATTAAAAAAAGTATCAGGGACAAACTTGAGAAAAGAGATCCAACAGTCTGTTTTGAAGATGTACAAATTCAGATTCTATAAAAGCAGAGATATGATTATTTTAAAATTAAGGAACACTAAATCTTAACAAGTTTCTGATGAAAACTACACTGATTTGAAATACGGTAGTATTAAGCACTTCTGTTTGACCACAGATAACACAGTATCAAATGAGGAGATGATGAAATTGCATTTACACAGCTCTTATTATCCCAAAGGGTCTCAAGTCTTTATAAAATATACACAAGGTGTGTTTATAAATACCAAAAAAAAAAAGAAAAGAAAAAAAAGAAAAAAAAAGAATAGGAATAGAAAGAAAGAAAGAAAAAAAGAAAGGAAGAAAAAAAAGCAAAANNNNAAAAGAAAAAAAAGAAAAAAAAAGAATAGGAATAGAAATCACTCTGACCAGCATTGCAAATCAGAGCATCTGTCTTAACAGTTCACATCAACACTGTTCCTTAATTCAGGGGAGGATTTAAATTGGAATAGTATATCTTGCTGGAATTATTAGCCCACGTGCCCTTATTAATTCCTAACAGACTGTAGGGAGAAGGAAAACAAAGGGCAAATTACAGAGCCCTGGATCATATCCACATCCAAATTATTGTAAACTTGAGATAAGTTCTTACTATATACAACTTGGAATGAAGGATCTGCAAGGAAATATTCAAACTATTTCAATGCTGAACTTTAAATCTGAAAACCAGAGTATCAGCTAGAATACGCAGAGACCCTAGGAAGGATTGTGCCGAAGGCCACTGATAAATCAAGTAAGACTAATCCCAGAGAAAAGCCTTGACATTTGGTTGAAATATGAACATTAAGTTGYGTTGGTTGGTCAGGGATTATTTTTACCAGGCTTTTTTCCCCTTAATCAAAAAACTTTTTTCAGGAAAGGATCAGTTTCACTGCATTTTTATATGCTCTTTTAGATGACAAAGGATATTCCTTTCTATATCTTTAATCTGACACTTTTGTTTCCCTGGTTCAAAATAATTTTTTGTTTCAAAAAAAATTGAAGTGAAAACTTCCAAAATTCAAACTGAATTAAATAAAATATTTCATTGGCTAAAACTCATTGGTTTTTTAACAGTCTTCTGAGAGTTCAGCTTTTCATTCCAACACAGTACTGTTTTGYATCCTGATAATTTTCCCAGGACAGGAAGACTATTTTGTGCTTAGACTATTACGAATCTAACTGGAGTAGCTTGCATCAAGTAATATCAACTTAACACAGCYTGATGTGAACTAAGTGTGTTATGATCACTTGGAAATGGTAACATCGTATAAGGACAATGAACTCTCCTTTAAACTAAGGTTTTTCAGGAATAGATTCCGCTACTGCTCACTTAAACAAAAAAGTCCAGAAATCAAGGAGGAATTAATGATAGAAAGGAAGTAGTTCTGCAAAACAACAGATGGAATGAGATCAGAAACACATGCAGTAAGCTGAACTTTTCTAATAAGACCAAAATGACAAAAATTGGAACAAAGGAACAAAATGGACAAACACACACAAAAATCAGCAGAACAGCTGCTGACGAGAAATGAGTCTGCAACATGGAGTCCAAATTTGCATTTAGATCCCAAATTATTTTCCAGATTCAGGGCTTTAGATCCATGAAGTTGGTCTGGGTTGTTGCAGAAAGAGTGGCAAACCGTAAAATCTACGTGATGACTAGATGAAAACGTTTCAAAATTTGCCAAGAATTATTGGCCTCATTTATTTTCTTAATGCTGAAATTCTGGATTGAACAAAAGATAGAAAGTCAAATTTTTTCATTCACATAGAGAGCCCACTTCGTTAAAGTGGAAGCAATACGGATTGCATCTCCCCCAGATTTTACAAAAAGTGGAAACAGCTTTAAGAGAAATAACAGGGAGGTCAAATAGGTTGATCTGCTGATCAAGCAGATTCAGCAAAATAAGCTGAATTTGGAGAGGAATATGCTGCACTTTTTAAGGGATATAGTTAGCTACACAATTTCCTTTATTCTCCTGAGAAACCGAAGGAAAAGATTTTGAAAGAACTCCTCCTGGCTTCTCCCTTGGCTGCTGCTTCCAGTTTGCACACGGCCACCCCAATATGAGGCTGTGTTACGTGGACACTATCATGGCTGAAAACAGAAGTGACTGTTAAAACAAAGAATAAAAATACTGAAACGCATCTAGAGCTTGAATTAAGCAGAGAAGCGCAAAAACATTGCCTCTTGAATATTGGCTTAATTTGTTACGACACAAGTTCTCCTGATCATTGTCTTGATACAATAATAAACTAGACTTTCTCTAAGTCCCTTTACATGGTAGTTGGCTTCTGATAATATTCTTCTCTTCAAATATATGGTCTGAAAGTAAAAAAAACCAACCAAMCAAACAAAATAAATCCTGGTTTTTATTATTAGTATGAACTAACTTGTCTCCATTAAGTCARTAAAGATCTGGAGCATAATTTTGCATTAGTCTCATATGACAGAAACCATCTTGTTTTCAAATGTCTATCTCAAAATGTGTAGTGACACCAAATTATTGCCACAAAGTCAGAAAGAGGTAAGTAAACGATTCATCCAAGCCCCATAATATTTTTTCTGTCCATGGAACTTTCAGACACAAATCTTCTCTTATATCTTAGGTATCTGAAAGTTTCTGGTGATTTTTAAATTTTTTTTCTCTACTTAAAAAAGCACTTAATCACAAATTTCTTTGTGTTTTCTCTTAAATTCTCCCATGTAGAAACAACTGTTAAAAATTTGCAAAGCATGGTTTCCATTTCCTAACTACACAATACCAAGCCACATCCAAAATGTGTATTCCTACCTAACAGTACATTTCACAGTTTTTATGAATGCTTGCAGAGAAAATTTTGAAATTTGTTTTCAAGACTACTGAAGCTACCAGAAGTCAGCTGTATAAATATTGGTGATAATCAATGAAAAAGAGAGGAAGAATGTGTAACAGCAATCCTTTAGTAACCTGCGGAAAGATTAGCCAAAATTTTATTCCTAGTCATGGTGTCTGTAATTTCTAATGCTGCAATATCAATCGTAGTTGCATCCATTCTTCTGAGGTGATAAAAGGTAACGGAGAGGAAAATTATCTGCTAGTGCTGGCACTCCAGGAAGTACCAAGCTTTGTTCCCTGCTCCTGAAAACATCAGTTTTATGCTAGGAACGYGATAGTAGGAAAATTAAAAATTTGAAAAGTTTTTTTCTAACACTTTAAAAATGTTCAAGGCTATGAGAGAAATAAGAACAGAACCTGGGGCCACTGGACAGACAACAGGCACATCCTCCAGTYATCTCTCGGGCTCACCCGACTCATCCCTCCAGCAATGCTAGCTTTCCCTTGACTGCAGACAGCTCCCCGTAATTCTCTTCCTTAGTTATTCTTTGACTGCTCCTGTCAACTGTTGCACAATTACTCATTTTCCAACAATAAAAGGGTATTAAGTTATGAATTTTGTACATTTGCTTAAGYTAAAACATATGCCAGTTGGACATAAAGCATATCCTCTAGCTGGAAAGCCTCTTTATTGTTTTTAAAGTAAAATATATGACAAAGCCCTGTGCTGCGTATCATGATGGAGCACACATTTTGTCATCTTCTGGTAAGTCTTATGGACGAAAATGACAGTACAGCCTGCAATACACTTAAGATCCAGAAAAAGGGGTCACAAAGGAGAAGTAACTCTTTACTTGGATTAAGATGTGTTTCTCCTCAGAAGCTTTCCAGTAAACAAAGATCATCTAGGTTTCCTGATCAAAAGGAGGACCTTCTACGTCCAGACTCTAACTGTACCAAAGAGATGTTGCAGCTGTTCTCCCTCTTCCTGCTTAGGAGGACCCAGGAATACTGAATACTTGCTGGATACTGTAAAACTTCCTTGTATTGAGGAAGACAAGAACAGAGATTYGGTACTTTATTTAATTTACAGGTGACTAAAATCATCCTAAGGATACCTACCAAATGAAACAGCTAACAAAGGTTCTTCGTGATACTGTGAGAGCACCAAATCTAGCACGAATATTTGGACAGTTTCTCGTCATAAACTACAAGAACAGATGTTCCAATTGAAAAGAGAGATTTATTTCAAAGAAGAAGTAGATTTGCAGGGCTAAAAGAATTGATTAYAGTCATTTCCATTTAACTAGATCATTTATGTGAATTTATTAAAGCAGTGATCTTTGGTGTTCTGAGAAAAAAATAAAATCGTTTTGAAATATATATTTAACAGAAAGCACTCCATTAAGCACTTTGCTTGTCTATAGTTTATAGACTTGTCTATAGTTTATAGTTTATAAAAACATACTTTTACATGCTTTGTCCCTTCCTCAGCCCCAAAATGTACTGTGGATAAACAAGTTTAGTATTGTTACTGTAGAATAATACATTATTACAAAACACAGCAAACATATTGCAAAATGTTGTCACAAAAGAGCCAAATCATTTTCCAGGGTTTCAAAATCTCAGACAGAAACTTTCTTTTCTCCAATTTTTTATTAAAAACATACAYAAAAAAACATAACAAGCAAGCAATGATTCTGAGCCACAAATCCACTAGATGTGAGCTTCTGGCATCTTCCCTAAGCTCCCTCCRACTGCTAACTTAGATCAAATAAGGTTCCACTAATTGAAAAGGCCACAGAACTCTCTCCGCGAAACACACAATTCGTAGAAAAAATGCAGAAAACTCAAAGCAACATTAAGGAACAAATGGTGCTCTTATGAATCCTTTCACTTTGGCATGAGAAAAAAAGCTGGAAGTGATTAAGAAATGATGGATTATCAATACTATATTGGAGAATATTATTGTGAACTGTACAATAGTATTTACAGGAAACTGCAACAAGAGAATAAAGCAAAATGTGTTAGAAAACTTTTTAAATGGAAAGTTTATAACTAAGACTATGATTCATCTGAACCTCTCCAAAACCATCACACAAAGAATTAATCTCCTATAGCAGTTTTGAGAATTTTGGATTATTACACAAGGAAAAACAGYGGCATCGTGTTAGGAACATGGATGAATGATCAGATAAAAGTATGTTCCATTTTCAGTTTGCCATTGGCTTACAAGTATTTACAAGTGCTAACACATGCTAGCATCAGCAGGAGAATTACTGCAAAATCTGTGTAATATCCCTGAATATACTTGCACCAGCAGGGCACAGAAAAACCAGCACTTGGATGCTTTTCACTTCTACTTCATCACTTAGATAATGCCACRAAAAATAACACAGAAGTGTCTCCAGAATCCACAGAGCTGCAGTTCAGTCACTGGAAGAGGCGAAGAAATCTGCCTAGTGGCTTCTTCAGCTGATTTGGCCCCTTGGTTTAACCATGAATCTCAACCTGATTTCTTCCACATACCTGCTGTTATTTCACTTCTTTCTGCTTTCTTCTTTAATTCCAATGTTTATGGATTCAGGTTTCATATCTAAAGGGTTCCTAATTTTTATTATTATTTTTATACTGATTTTATTATTTTCATGCTTTGTAAACATCCCCTTTAATGCCTTCCATTTCCGGATCTCAGATATGATTAGCATTTTCACTGTTAGAAGTTTGATGAAAGGAAACAGGAAAACTTGGATTAGAAACGGGGAAATCTGTCCCCTTTATTTGAGTGTCCACTGTATATATGGTTTCTATCAGAAAGCTGAAAGAACACCAGTTGATTACCAGCTCATCAGAACATGTGTGTAATTAGTGTTTTTTATGATGTATGACATGTAGCATGTCCTAAATCATGAGCCAATCGAAGGATATGCAGTATGTTCTTTCAACCAAAACTGGGGGCACAAGCATGGGTAGAATAAAAATCTCAGTAAGAACTGTCCTCCTCACCCTATACAGGGGTCTGAATCATCTCCAGGGAAGCTCTCCTGTCTGCATGACTGGGACCTAGACAGAGCCCTACGGGAGCACTACATGGTAATTACATGGTACGGAAAACAAATCTGCTCCTCTTCATTGTACACTTCTGCGTTCTGGTTTGCTTCTTGTATATAGGAACACTCACTTATGAATAAAGATATGAAAACTAAAAAGCTCAGAAAAATGCTAGAGAATTCAAGATACTAGTAATACAACTATTTTTTCCCTCTCAGTGAACAACATATTAAGACAAAATTCACAGGATCAAATTTTCCAGATCACTTCATCATTTATACTTATATAAAAGCAAATCTGCAGAAGAGAAATAGGGACAAAAAATGCTCTTTGCATCAGGTCTCAAAAATCTGTGAAAATTATTTTGGAGGCATTTTCCAGTTTACATAAGGCATTAATGCAGGTGACGTCCATAGCAAGCAAATTTAAGTATAGCCATCTTTATATAATACAATTTCCTTACCATGTTAAAATATATATTTCATAAAACACATTTAACACCTTTGGATGACCTCTAATCAGAAATGAGTCATGCTATTCAAATTCCATCTGTCAAATACTGTTAGAAAAAGGTAAGTAAATACAAATGCCATTAAAGGGAGAAGTTATCTTACCTGGAGAAGTTCTAACATTTTGGTTTTTTGACAGCTCCTAATTTGGACACCTTCCAGTGTCAACAAAACCTGTTCAAGCAGAATCTTACCTTGTTTTCACTACATCAAGGGGATGCATCAGGCAAATCTCTACAAGGCCTGAAAAATAAAAAAAAAAGACCTAATAAATGTTTGCACAAATAGTAGTTTGATTTTCATTGATTCCAATAGATTTTGAAGTTCGAAAAGTAAAGCAAGCAAAAAACTAAACTTTTCACTGATGATACAGTACTTCTGTAGCTCAAATAATAAGGATACTCCTCTGACACGTATTGTAACAGTCACGAGGGAYTGTAGGCAGTAAACTCAGCAACTGCGGTTGCGGACTGTAGTGAGGGGGGACGTGAGGACACAAGCTGTGTGATCATTTTAGTCAYTGTTTTTGCGCAGTTTTCTGACTTAGGAACACAGGAACATTTGGCTGGCATCGCAAATATACCAAGCCTCGCTGAAAGTAGTGAAGGAAGGGAGTTCAGGTTAGCACTGGCTTCTTTGACCTACCAGACTAATCCCTAAAGATCCTGCTGTTACGCGAGACRCTGCTGGAGGTTCAGATGAACTTGCTGTTAAAATTGCAGCTGACTCTTGAGATGGCCATTCAAGCCTTGGCCTTACTGGTCCTTCGTCCTGTCCTAGAAGTTCCAGCTCTTATGCAAACTCTAATAAGTCCCGTCTTCTCCTCTTCCCACTCCTCCTGCTCAGCATGAGCACCTGTTAAGTTCACATGTGCTGAGGACTTTCCAAGTCCAAGAGTGGATGTTGTGAGCTGGAAGAGGGGAGAAATAAGAGGTCTAGAAAATCCCAGGCTCCCCTCCTTGACTTAAAAGTTGGTTCTGCCACTTTTTCCGACCCACTGGTCACCTCATGCAAAGTCCAGAAASGTACCCCCCGCACTGAGCCCCGCTGCCGGCGTACGTTGCCATGTTCCCTTCCATTCTTCCAGAACACCTCAGAGCTCTACTTCTGCTTACATTTTCTAGGTTGRCCTGCTCCCCGTTCATCCAAAAACACTTACAGAGGATAAAGATACATCGATCAGGATCACAGAAAAAAGTATCTCCTTGAGATCTGACAATACAGAGAGATGATAAAAACAACTATAATAATTTTTAAGGGTTTTGAAATAGGAGAAAATATGGATATCTGCATGTTCGAGATTCTAGATCATCACGTTTTTGAACTGGCCATGCTCAAAGACGCAAAGGAATCCAGAGAGCTTTTTAGCTCACCTTAGAATAAATATCTACATTTTCACATCATCATCCACTTCCTGCTTGACATTTTATACTTATCAAATACACATATTATTGATATTTGCTRTATATTTCTCTTAAGGAAGAATAACCTATATAACACAAGCTAATGATACAAGGCTCAGGACTAGAAAGATTTTTATGCATGATCACATAAGTACTTTTTGAGTTAGTAAGAGAAGAATGACATAAATTGTAAGGCTCAAATTCTCAACTAAATGTATTTATCCAGGAATTTATAGAAAAGTTTGCAAAGTTGTTACGTGTTTAAATTACATATTTTACATAAATTACTTGTTGTGAATTTTAATTTAACACATCAAAATATTGCATTAGCTTTCTGAAATGTTCCAAAACTGACTGAAACACTGATTTGATTTAACAATGTAACAATTGATTTAACAATTAACAGGAACACATCCTTACCCATGATATTTAAWTGAAACATGATGTGGTAAATGCTCTAAATTAGATCATGTTAACTTTTACATTTATACATCTTTTCTACACATACTTTAATACATCAAAAAAAAATCAGCCTTATTTGAAGATAAACAGTTTATATACTTCCACAGCATATCATTTGTTGAAACTCTTAGTTCCAAAGAGAATTTCTGTCTTAAATAYTGTTTTCAAGAAATCTGAATCTCTGACAAGTCCCAATTTGGGGTCTTAAAGATTAAAAAAATTTCACACTTCTCTATCACTACACACTTTGTATATAAAGCTTGCAAAAAATACAAAATTAGCCAGATATCCCCCTTATACTGAGCTCCTTGCCATTGTGTTTGAATGACCGTATCAGGTTAATATTCAACATTGTTCTGTCATATTTTCTTTCCCCTCCATGCTACCTTGTATTTGTTTTTCAGTGGGGGGGGGGGGGGGGGGGAGAAGAGACAACATAGGTGTTATGAGCCACAGAGTATTAACATTAGTCATTTAGAATCATGCAACTGAGTATGTTTTAATTATTTTTTTTTCTAGAAAGCAAGAATTGTAGTTGTTATTTCTGACCAGGTACATTTATCATTGTACTTGCTGTAATTATTGCCCAGGAATGACTTATATTTCACTAAAATAAGGACCAAATCACTTGTCACATATGGCAACAGGGACCATAAGTTTTCTAGCCTGACTCTGTCCCAAAACCTATAAACTGCTCCACAGCTGCCAACAGGTGCTTTGCAAGTGGAGCAGCGGGGGGGTGTTTCAGTGCTGGCAGGGGGCATGGTCTGTGAGCTTTTTCCTTTCCAACCACCCTCCTTTTCCAACCTCTCCTCCCCTTCCCCCCACCCCAATTTTTTGATCTTCTATTCCACCTCGTTTTGGCAGACACAGCCTACAGTAGGGGGGCAAGCACTGGGCCAGGAGGTTGTTCACCCTATTCTGTTTTCGTAGCATTAATGTCCATTTGGGGAGAAAACTGTTCAGTGCCAGAATTTGGCTCTATTTTCTTGGTCCTCATAGGACAATTTTTAATTCAGGCATCTTTCCAGCAATTGAATCAGATGAATTCCAAGTTCTTTGGCAAGAAATCTGTTTTGATAACTTCAGGGTTCTATTGGTTATCTGCCTTTCTCAATCTTTCCTTTGTCTCATCATTTAATTATGCACTAGGTTTTAAATGGTGTATAGTTACTCGATTTCACCAGACAGARCTCTTCAAAAGATGCTGGGATTATTGCATAGTTCTCTAAAGAGCACCAAAGGAGCGCAAACTCTGCGAGATGCTAATGGAACAGCTACAAACACAAGCTACATTTTTCCATCTACTATAGTAGTCATGCAAATCATTACAACATCCTACTTGATAGGCTGCCCAGAAAGTGTGGTGGCCCTACTAAATTACAAGCACTCTGAGATGTGCCCAGTAAAATAAAACATATATTGCTCTTTCTCAAGCTAATGTTCATCAGCTTTGTAAAAGAAAGGCAATTAGCAGTATGACAATCTAATTTGCTAAACAGACAATCCCACAGTGTGATGTATTTTTGCTTGCCACCTCTACAGGCTACTGTTTACTGGCTCTATTTTCATAAGATAGTTGACATAGCTACACTGATAGATTGCCCAAAAACATATTCTAATCGTCCCGTTGGGTYTTCTTGGTGATGTCACGTGTGAGCTAACCAAGAGTGATTTATGATGGTCTAATTAYGTTTAAAACAACTCAGTTCCACTAGCCGAACGAGCCCAGAGGAAATATAGGAAAGAACAATCACTAGGTCAGTCCAAGATTTGTTGTTTTCTGGGTGGGAAAACATTCCTCGTGAAAACTGGATGCTAACCATAAACTAAGATACAGTTAAAACGTGTGTGTAGAAGGAACAGCTAGCTATCATCATTGATATCCGCTCAGTATACACAAGTGGAATATCAACAACCAAGAGGGGAGTCCAGGATTCGATTAGGCAAAAACATTTTGTGGATTAACTAAATCCACCGAGGGAAGAAAAATGATAGAAAATACTCACTCCCCAACTAATCCTCCCCAGTAGAGCATTTTTAATTTCCCAACTAATATCTTCTGATTTTTATTAGGAATTTTTTTCCCAGTATGGATTACACTACATATCCCTCTCCAAATAAGATTTGTACTTAAAATTTCAAACGGACAATCTTCATGTATATCTTTTCGAAGCAAACATTCTGGTGACTGTTGGRTATTTTGAGTTCCTTCGGTTTTTGTTCCTCTATTCCATCAAACGCACAAGTCTTGCATCAGTAATCACACAACACGCCCTGAGAACACCGCGGCTCTAAAACGCCCTCTGCTCATCCATCTGCTCAAAATCAGACGGTCGGGATTTCAGCAGCACAGGACTGCAGCGCTCCTCATCTCCCCCGGTGCTCCCAGCCTGCTCTACTCACCGAACAGGGAGGAAAAGTAAGAAATCTAGCTAGTAGCACGTGCTACGTAGCGTAAGTAAAAAGCAGAATTAGGAGATGATAAATTCTTGCCTTCAGCTCTTGTTAGACCCTCACAGCCGTGACCTGAGAAGCGAGTAGTGCCTGCCGCACACCCTGATCTGCCCTTCGAAGAAGCCGGAGCAGTTCACCCGCTGCACGTTTTCTACATCTTGGTGAAAGGGGGCTCCAGCACGGATCCAGGAGATCTGGMGCGTGATCCGGGTGTGTTAGTTCAGACAACCCCCTACAGCACAGGAGTCACTACGCACCCTCCTCCCCTCGTGTTACTCATTTCCCTGGAATAACACAGTCACTGGAGAAACACAACAGAAAGGAGACTGGTCATAGAAAATGTGGCAATAAACTCGTCAGGCACTGTATATTGTATAGCTGGAACGGTATGTATTTATTTTGGCTTTTATGTAGATATAGTTACAATGTAAGAAATGATCATAAATATTTTATGTGTACCATGCGTTTCCTTCTGAGAATACGCCTGACAGAAAAATTCTTGTGTTGGTCTTTGTATCCTAATAAAAGTAACAACGTTTTCTTCTTAATTCTGTTTGTTGGCAAAAACACTGTTTGATGAGTACCCACAGAAGTGTGGACCTTCTTCCTGGCTATAATAGCATCGTCTGAACAACAATCAGCGCGTGGAACAAGGTATTTCTGCAGTCAGTTCTACCCAGATGGACCTGTATCAGTCTGCTGTCCCACAGCATCTGCACGGACGCATAAAGCCTTACCCTGACCTGGTCTGTGAGGGCGCATCTCTCTCGGAAAAGACCACAAAATGCTCGGTTCACCATGRTATCAACAGCAGCCCCCACGGAGACAGTCATAGATTGTGCCCTTCCCAACTGTACCATGTGCCAAGTAGGCTCCAAGGAGAACCGCACGGCAAGATATTGAACGCGCTGGAAAAGATCTATGTATTAGCCTTCACTTCAGAAAGTGACACTTATTTTAACTCTTGCCCAGGGTTCTATTTAGCAGGGTGGTATGGGATTAACTAATGGGACCCTGGAGCTCCTTGCAAACGTTAATTAATCTTTTAGGTAATGAGCCAAATCAATGCTTGCTTTAGAAGATGTGGAGAAATGGAAAGTTACTCCAAAAAATACTCCATAATGGCAATGCAGCATTCATGAGTCATTCTTCCTTAGAGACCTTGTCTACACTGAGAAAATAYACTAGAAAACATGTTAATTAAACAAGATGTTGAATATGATTTTTCCCTTGGTGTGGACAAGGATGTCTGTGTTTAAAAATGTGTTAGCTGATCATGATTAATCCCAGGAGGAGCTCTGGGTTTACCATCGTTACCTAATGCAATTTAGAAGAAGGYTTTTGCATGCCTACAGGAGGAGCTGGGTCATGCTCAACATCTTGTTACGTAATAGTGTTTCCCTAATAGATGTATCCTGTCGGTGCAGCCTGAGGAATCCGCAAACTGAGGAATACTGGGGTGGAAACAGTGATAACCTTGCAAACAACACCGGACTGAAGCCGCAGTAGGAAATTCCTGGTATTTGTCTTGCAGTACTTTTGCTGGAAGCGGTCCGAATGTCCTTAGATCTCCTTCTGTAAAAGCAGGTCAGCCTGTTCTGTCAAATTCATACTGGCTCCTTGACTGTACGGCAAATTAACATTTTACTCATCAAGGCTGCAAGTAAAGGTTGCTACCGAAGTACTGGAGAAGCAGCACCCCACAGCACCCAGCCTAGACGGGAAGGAGCCAGGAGCTCGAAGTGAGCGTCTGGGGCAGCGTGCCACCTTGCCTGGCTGCTTCTCAGCTGTCAAATCCCCTGCAGCTCCCGAGGTCCCGCAGACCCACAAGCGTGCTCACGCTGAACCGTTCAAACTGCTCATCATCGGTGCTGACACCGCTCAGCTAACATCTGCACGATTTCGCTGCTCCCTTCTCAGCTAAAGGCGGCCCAGGATCCGTTATTACTACCAGATGGTCAGCTGCTCAGCTCTGCTGCAAAGACGGCAGAACAGTAATTATATTCTATTATTTTTGCCGAGCTTGAAAAGTGGAATAAAGTAGTTTTAACTGAATAAAGATAGAACATGGCTTGGATTTTCTAAAATAGTTACGGCAGAAATACACAATACTCAAAACTAAGTTGTCATTACACCTGGGAGCATACGCATGAACATATTTACAGCCTTTCAAAGGACAAATTTCACCTTGGGATACCATGTGCATATACAAGTAGCTAGAGAGTATTATATTAATAAAGCAGCATTTGCAATGCTATATTTGTGAATAAGGAATGTACTGGAAAGTCTTTTTCTCCTAATTACTTAGTCAAATAATGGATTATYTTAAAAATCTAGGATTATTCATATGTTTCCATTTCCTTTCTGACTTATTTTTATTGAGTCTTTAAATAGACCTATTTAAATAGGTCCTATCATGTGGTTGTAATTCCCCCTCACAGCCACTACCAGGCTACCAGCAGTTCTACAGCCTTTTTTCCTCCCCATCACACAGCCAAGGTGATATATGTAGATTTAATGTGAATAAAACAGGTCCAGGTGTGCTATTTTAGCAGAATTTTGTAATAATTTACCAAGATATTTCTTGCTTCTGGGTAAAAATATGTAGCTATAATGTTGAAGGTATGTATGCTAAATTTAGCACAAATATATTCATTGTTTGCTTTTCACAATGTTTTTGGCACAATTGGCCAAATCAGTATATTATGTACACTCTGCCAGTAACCACATCTTTATGCTTACTGTTGCCTAGAATACAGCCCGGGGAATCTTTTAATGTGCTTTATTTAAATTGCTCAATTCTCATTTAAATTCACTGAATACTGTTTGCTGTTYAAAAGCAAAGGCCACCTTCCAATTTAACTTGAAATTTGTAGTTGTTGTTTGTTTTAAAACGAACAAGGCCTTGGTTCACAAGCTTACTGACCTGATTAACCTGAAGGCTCTGACTTTATTGTGGAAATGAGTAAACCTACTTGTCTATCTACTGCCGAAACACCGATGACTATTTGAAGGATCAAGTTAGTTAGAATTACATACCCTTCTAGCAAAGCTACGAGGGAAAACGAAATCCCCCAGGAAAAGAGCGGCTAGTCACAGCGGATCTTCTGCTGCGTTCACATTTCTATCAGAGAAAAGTTCCAGATTCTCCCAGCACGCGGCACTTGCCCAAGAAAGCAATTCCAACGCAGCGCTCAGAGACCTTCGGAGGTAAAATGCCATCCAGAAATGGTTCTCGTATGTAAGACCTAGGAGATTTATGGCACCGTCAAAATGCCAGTCAACATGACCATATTTAAAATCCCTGACTTGTCACACCTTCACCTGACTTTAGGAAACCAAACTTTAGTCGTCTCCTTGGCTTTAATACAATGGAGAGGGTCATCATGCAATCAAACATGCGCAACATGTAGGTACCAAAATGGAAGATAATGGAAAAAAAAAAAAAAAAAACACAGCAGAGAACACCTGGAAAAGCGCAAAGAAATACTCCTTGCTCCAGCGCTGTAAGTTGCTACAGGTCCTCTGAAGGAACAAAGACACATCAAGACAAGGAACTGAAGCTATCAAGTACTTTCCGCAAGTTCCTAAAAACTACTGAGGCGATACAACCTGCACCTCCAGAGTCTTCATTTAGAACATGACTGAAATTTGCTCCACTTTAATTTCCACTTCAGTTCTGATTTACCAAGCACAAAGTAAAAAATCTGATATCAAAAGACGTGGAGTTGGATTTACAAATAAATATTTCCATGAAACATCATTTTTCCCAAAATGATTATCAACAGAATTTTTTATATGAGTGACTGGATTTTTTTTCTCTGCAGTCTGTCTACACCCTTTAGCAATCTTGTATTGACACTGAAGCTTTGACTTACCAAATAAATGTGTGCAATTTGCAAACTTAAGTGTCTTCTGAGCCTCCAGAAACAAGTGAAAGGCTATATATCATGTAAATTCTCCATAAATTCTTCAGCAAGCATTACATACTACTATGTCACTCACAGATGACATATTCTTTCCATCGTGTGTCTGAAAGGAAGTTTTTTAAAACATGATTGAAGGGACCATGGAGGTCAGCACTGGGCTGCGCTATGTGTCACTACAGCTTTGGATATTGCAATACATAYTGGATCAATATTCCTGCAAAGAAAACATGTAACTTATATTTTCTTTGTCATTAAAGCAAAATGCTTCTCAGTAAACCTGTTTTCATAAGTAGTTTGCCCATTCATACGTCCCAAAGCTGCAGTAATCTTCATTGCTAATGCTGATCTAAGACACGGACATTATTCTATTTCTTGACACGTTTAAAGTTCTCTAATGAATAAAGCAAACAGCTTATGGCTGCTCGGACTGTCACTTGATTGCCCCTAAGGGCTTTAATGTCTTTAAAATAGGCCTCCTAGTTTGTATTTAACTACCTTGTCCACAGAGGTCTGAGGGGTAAAGCAGATCAAAGATGTGCTGGAAACATAAAAAGCAGCTGTCCTTCATTTACCTTTAATTAGCTACATCTGACCAGATTCTTTATGGCCTCTTTGTCACACATTCAGCACTCTGCAAGACTTAAGACCTGTCCTTAAGAATCATATCACTACATAAGCTTCAACAAAACACAAATTTAAAATATTAAATAAGAAACTTGAAGAAACCTTTGGTCTCACCACGGAACTACTACCTGAGGAAATAACATGTTGGATTTATTTGCAAATGATACAAGTTGCTCAGTGTTTGGAAAGTCAAAATTGAATAGTTCCTGAACTTAGATTTAGCTATTTGTGTTCCTTTGCATACTGCTCACCATCACCATCAATAAATATCTCACAACAAGTAACTGTACCAGCAGAGCTAGAACCACTTACACCACACTAAGAAACGTTCAGATCTACCAACGTTCTTCCCAAGACTGTCAGTCCTGTCTTCATTGCTGCAGATTTAGAGAATTTGGTCAAAGGAAAACGATTAAAGATTCACATTGGCACAAATTCCATGTGCAGTTTTCATATTTGACAAAGGCAGATATCCCGTGATGCTGCTGGATCACCACGACACAAGGACTAAGAGATATTTCTAAAGAAAGCCGCATGTCTGCACCTYTCAGCACCCTGTTTACCTAGGTCCCATCACTTAGAGGTCTCAGCACAGCATGCACAGCAGTTGCCAGGAGGAGGCTCAGTGACGAGAAAACTGGGTCACTGCTGCAGTACCAATAAATAGTTCTTGTGCATTACGGCCCACTAGCCAGGGCTGCATTAAATCTTTGTATCATCACCAAGGCCCTCATAGAATGAGTAATTTGTTTAACACAGCTGCTAGCCAACATGCTAAATGACACAGTTATCGATACTTAGTCACACAGGGCATTATACGGAGCCACCGAGGTGGATGGAGAGGTCCTCTTTGAATTCTCTGGATTTTGGATTAGGCCCCTGCACAAATGATTAGCTAAAAAGAGGTAAAACTTCTTGTTCCGTTGATAAAAGCAACATGAACAAAGGTTTTGAAAACTGATGCTGCAGCCTGAAGCATCCCTAGATATCTTTCTGCATAAAATTTGTAACCTCCTTGTCAAGCAAGAAACCATATATTTTTCCAACCTGTCAACCTTTTAGTCTTCCCTTAGAAAGTTTTAATTAATCGCATTTCTAAAGAGCTTAGCACACTTTCAAAGGCAGTAGTGGTGAGGTATACAAACAGTCAAGCACCCTGCCTAAACTTACGTGCAGTAGCAAGTGGGCAGCTGTGGCTAGACGCCGAATTCTGTTCTTCAAGAAATGTCTACTCTGCAGTGTGTAGTCGTAACTCTCTTCCACACTAYGAACCTTGAAGGTCTACTAACATACCTAAACTTTACACTTCAATGTTCTTTTCTAGGATCATACAAAATATTTGAAACAAATTGTATAGTTGAATGCTACAAGTATTCATCATTTATTCTGAGAGGCATGCATCTTTCATCRTCCATTTAAGAGACTTGATATTAAAACAGAAGTCAAGTCTATCATCATATATAACTAAGGGAGAAACATATATAAACAAAATAACATGAAGTATGGTTAAAAAGCAACCAAATATGCTTACATTTGTCAGACACTGCCTAATGTTACTAATTATTAAATAGTGGTTAATGATACATACATTTTTTCAACTCTCTTTTGTACCACCAACCTAACAATATAATGAAGAATCCAGACTCATGAATAATGATATGACAGTATCAGTTCCAGTTCAGGTGAAGAAAGCAAATATAAATGTGCACAGTAATGCTGGAGGTGTAATACAGAAGTGCTAATTTATTACACATTATTCCATTTCACCCTGAAAATACATCATTTTTGATTGAGGCATTCCTGGAGTCCAAAAATATCAGATTAGGAGAACTCAGGACAGAAAATATCAAAAAAATTTAAAGAAAGAGGTTGCCCAAAGACAAACCTAAGAGCAGAAATGGAAATGTTCATAAAAGATTAAGATTACAAAACAATCACATGACACAGAGTAAAGTTTTACTTTTTTTAGGAATCAACGGACAGAAGTCATTCTTCAAATAGAAATACATAAAATTTATCAAAAACATGCTGGCAAGCCATGATTTTAAAAATAATTTTAGTAATCTATAAATGTTATCATTGATGTATGGTAACATAAAACACTCCTAACATATTGCATCAGAGGAATAAGAGAMCAATACCACAATTTCTCTCAAAGCTATTCAAAATTCAAATGTTCATCTTCATCTCTGGACTGTCATAACCTTTCCAGGTCATAAACACAGATGTCAACTAAACTGCTTAGTTTCCACTGAACCTTCTCTCTTTTTTTTTCTTTTAATTAGAGAATTAGAAAATGTTGACAGGTCAAATGTAAACTTTTTCTGGGAGCCTGCGGCTTTCAAAACTCATTAGCTAAAAATTATCCAGATAGAATTGGTCAAAAAGGAGAATAGTAACTTTATCCCCCAAACTAGGATTGTCTGCACACCCACTGGTAGGTTCACTCTCAATATGACTCTGCAGTCCAAYTGCTAGGGCACTTGCTACGTGCCCAGGAGACTTAGACCAGGAGACTTAGCCTAAGGGCTCTGCTTTACTAACTATTTAATTATTCATGCAACTTGGAACATCTGGCGTACAAGAGATCTAGAGCAGCCTGCTTTGGATCGGATGCTGAACTCAACAGCGATGAAAAAATCAAAGTGCAAAGAGCATAACGTAGAGTCTCTTACATCTGAGGTGAGCCGACTAGTCACCAAATGACCAGCTATCCTAGCGTGAGGCTCTTCCTCATCTTCCCCATAAATTYTGAAGGTTTTGCTTTCATGCTGGTGTGAATAGAAACATTTTAAAATATCAGAGAGCTTTCTGTGGCAAGAATAATAATTTCCCGTTGGCTTCTTTTGCTCATGATCTGTTGGTAATATCTCAYACAAAATATAGCCAGGAATGAATGTTAAAAATGTGTATGTTGTACAACACTACATATGACTGTGAACTTCCCCTCTAAATTGGTAACACTACCCCCCATGTAGTACATGGAAATACATAAAACTTGGCAAAAATAACAAGTAATTTGCCATCTGGGGAAAGTTTAGTGTGTGATGGGCTATTGTCTGGAGGAGAAGAACCAACCACAAGAAAAAGCAAAGAATTAGGAATTAGGTTAAAATGAGATGTAGGTTTGAATAATTGTTATACCTTAACATTTTAATTTTTTCTCCATTTTTATTTTGCAAAGTACCTCTGCAGCACTACTCTGCATTTGAATGACTTTTCTGAAGCAGCTATGGTTTATATCCAGTTAGTAGGAACAGGTTTCTTCCAACTTGTCCACTAATCTGTTGCAAGATAAACTGAACAAACCCTGATTTTTGCACTGGCTCTGTGTCCACTGATGACAAAGCTTTATAAAAATTGCTTGAAAACCTAAACTACCTTTAGCTCCCTGCTTAGTGAAAACACATTTATATCACAGTTCCAGAATATAGGTAAACCACTATATTACAACAGTAGTAAGTCATCTCCAGATGGCTACTGAAAAATTTGATTATAACAGGCTCCTTTCGCTGTTTAACAATGATTATTACATTAAAGTATATTTTAGACAATGTTTTTCCCAATCCAATTGCCATAACTCTCAACTCAAATTATATTTATTGCCCTTAATCTTTAATATTAAATATGAAATTTAGTGGCATTTTCCCTGTTACTTTGGAAAAACAATGATCAAAATACCATAAGTGTATCAAAACCACTTACAAAACAGAAAACCTTCATCTTCTACAGAGCCAAGTTCAGCAGTTTCATAAATGCAGCTGTGGTAAACATTTGGATTAATTAAAAACAAGAAATCAAGGCTGCAGAAGTTTGGATTTTTGGCCAGTGTTTGAATATTCCTGAGATGTTCAACTACATTGTTTTATTTTTTACCTCTATCAGTAATTAAAATATTGTGCTATAACAAAGAAGGGAAAAAGTCTGGAGAAGGGAAGACTTTCCTTTGGTTGAGGAGGATAGGATTAGAGGCCTTCTGGGCAGGCTAGACAGCCACAAATCCATGGGCCTGGATGGGATGCACCCACGGGTACTGAAGGAGCTGGCGGATGTTGTTGCCAGGCCACTTTCCATCATCTTTGAAAAGTCATGGAGAACTGGAGAGGTGCCTGAGGACTGGAAGAAAGCCAATGTCACTSCAGTCTTCAARAAGRGCAAGRAGGAGGACCCAGGCAACTACAGGCCAGTCAGCCTCACCTCCATCCCTGGAAAGGTGATGGAACAGCTCATTCTGGATGTCATCTCCAGGCATATGGAGGAAAAGAAGGTGATCAGGAGTAGCCAGCATGGATTCACCAAGGGGAAATCCTGCTTAACCAATCTGATAGCCTTCTCTGATGGAATGACTGGCTGGGTAGATGAGGGCAGAGCAGTGGACGTTGTGTCCCTTGACTTCAGCAAGGCTTTTGACACTGTCTCCCATAACATCCTCCTAGAGAAGCTCTGGAAGTGTGGGTTAGGTGAGTGGACAGTGAGGTGGCTTGAGAACTGGCTGAAAGGCAGAGCTCAGAGGGTCGTGATCAGGGGCATGCAGTCTAGTTGGAGGCCTGTGGCTAGTGGCGTCCCCCAGGGCTCAGTACTGGGTCCCATCCTGTTCAACTTCTTCATCAATGACCTGGATGAGGGGACAGAGTGCCTCCTCAGCAAGTTTGCTGATGATCCCAAGCTGGGAGGAGGGGCTGACACACCCGAGGGTTGTGCTGAGAGCATTCAGAGAGACCTGGACAGACTGGAGAGTTGGGCAGAGAGGAACCTCATGAGGTTCAACAAGGGCAAGTGCAGAGTCCTGCACCTAGGGAGAAATAACCCTAGGCACCAGTACGAGCTGGGGGCTGACCTGCTGGAGAGCAACTCTGCAGAGAAGGACCTGGGAGTGCTGGTGGATGACAGGTTGACCATGAGCCAGCAATGCCCTTGTGCCCAAGAAGGCCAATGGTCTCCTGGGGTGCATTGGGAAGAGTGTTGCCAGCAGGTCGAGGGAGGTGATCCTGMCCCTCTACTCAGCCCTGGGGAGGCCTCATCTCAAGTACTGTGTCCAGGTCTGGGCTCCCCAGTACAAGAGAGACATGGAGCTACTGGAGAGAGTCCAGCGTAGGGCTACGAAGATGGTCAGAGGGCTGGAGCACCTGCGAGAGCTGGGCCTCTTCAGCCTGGGGAAGAGAAGCCTGAGGGGGGATCTGATCAATGTGKACAAGTACCTGAAGGGAGGGTGTCGAGGGGATGGGGACAAACTCTTTCCAGTTGTCCTGGGTGACAGGACAAGAGGCAATGGGCAGAAACTGAAGCACAGGAAGTTCCACCTGAACATGAGGGGGAAGACACGCTGTGAGAGTGACGGAGCACTGGAGCAGGTTGCCCAGAGAGGTTGTGGAGTCTCCAYCTCTGGAGATCTTCAAGGCCCGTCTGGACGCAACCCTGTCTACCATGCTCCAGGTGACCCTGCTGAGCGGAGAGGTTGGACTAGATGATCTCCAGAGGTCCCTTCCAACCTTACTGACTCTATGATTCTATGGTTACCATTAAAGCTAGGTTGATCTAGCATTTTTTCAAGATTTGGGTTTCATGAAAGACTTTGCACTTGCATGCAGTAGTCATTAATTTCACAGTACTTTACAAGGATAACTACAAAGTGAGCAATTTTGCAGTATAACAAAGTCTCATCTCTGATTTGTGGCTGCCCAAAATTTCCACTGGAGCTTGCTACAACCTTTTTATCCACTAGGGACAGAAGATCAAAATCCAAATGACTTCTAACAAAATATACTCAAACTTTGTACGTGTATTAAAGCAAAGTAATATTGGGGTAGGCTCTCTCCTGCAAATAGATCTAATATAACATGCGTATTTCTTATTCTATGTCCCATCAATATTACTGACGCTTATCATGGGATTACAATATCAGTGTTAATCCCAACTAAAAGATAAGGCCTAGAAAAAAAGAAAGTTCAGCATGAAAAGATATTCTGGACTCAATTCTCTACTAATATAAATGGATGCAGCTTCTTTGCATTTCAGAGAAGTCTGCTAACGCATACCAGTAAGGTCTGCTGGTACTAAGGCTACTAAAACACAATGTCTAATTACCATCCATCTCTGGATGGAATAGAAAAGATAAAGTATTTCTTGAATGTGACTTGTATACACAATGCTGTCATATATTCTAGGGTCTTCCTGCTGCATGCATTTTTTGCTGAAGTCTGTGTTGTGGCAACAGGTGATGACAGCACTACTATTTTGTGTTATTTTAGCAGTCACTGGTCTTCCTAGAATTTTTCACCACTCCCATTTGCTGGCAGTATATCATGGCAAAGTTTCAAGAGAAATCTACTCTGAAGCTGTGTGTTAACTGGGAAATGTCAACATGCAAAGCCACGTCTAGAATTAACCTGTCTTTAACATTTTCAGGCACCCACACCCTCTCTTCTTTCCAAAACTTAAATACATTAGCAGCATGCCAGCATTAAAGAAAATAATAATAAAAAAAAAGAGGGAGAAAAGGTGCAGGCTTATTTAACACAGAGATCGAACAATAATCTCCACCAGAGGTATGGAGACTGGTAATGCTAACTTGCCAAGAGAAAAATGTCTTCAAAAGTATAAATACCACCATTTAAGAAGGATTATTTTTCTACTGAAAGTATGAGGACTTATCATTATTAAACATTAAACATTAGAGCTCGATACAGCAACAAAGATACTAGAGGGATTTCATCACCTGTGGAGAACGCCTTCCACCACTGCATAGATGTGGTAGATGCTAACATGGAAGCTGTATCTCCCTTAGTCATACCCACCATTCCTCTGTAAAAACATGTTCATTAGAGCCAGGTCATGTAACACAATCAGCATCTCAAAAGCACAGAGGCATCTAAACACTGAAAGCTGCACTGGTAAGTCAGCTCTGTGCTGTCCCAAACTCTCTCTACTCTGCACACCATCTTGAGTTAGCCAGTAGCTGGTTCTTTAAGAACATGAAGAGAGAGATGCTAGAGGGGTACATGTATTGTCCTTCCTCTTTGCATAATCACCAAAAAACCCCAGGAAAATGAGAGTTCTCGTATACTGGCGAGTTCAACTATTGTTCATTTCTTAAGCTGTGAAAGCTGTGCAATTCATTATACGAGGATCAGAACCAGCTCACGTGTTTGCAGGAGAAAACTCATGGTATATGCTTCTTCTACACTAGGACAACGAGACAAAATTTTTCTGCAAAGTTTCTGAAGACAGAGCTATTTTGCATTATTAATACAGGGCTCTGAGTAAAAGACATAATTAATCCCATGATTTCCTTTTTGCTACCTTGTTATTCTATGCACACAATTAATTAAGCTCTACAGAAATGGAACTTTAGATTAATATTGCCATGATAAGGACATAAAATGTTTACATTTTACGTAGTTCAAGGATCTTTCTTTGAACTGGATTTTTTCATGTCCTCTGGTTTGGTTTGAACTGTGTTTCGTCACTGGGGTTTGGGAGTGCTTGGTGAACTGACAGCAGAGCTTCCAATTCCATTTTCTTCAAAGGAATCTAGTTCATTTTTACCATACTGCACCGAACCACATTATTGCTCCAAATCAAAGAGCTACCATAGACATGGCCTTCATTTTGAAATGAATCTCTTTGGTACAAGAAAGCTAGATAGATTGCCTGTTAAAATATTTGTATAACTTTTCAAGCATTTTCCATGTAACTTGAGGATAAAAGAACCAGGGAAACTCATCTAAAACATAAAGAGAACTTAAGAAGACTAAGTCAATAAAAATATCATAACTATCACTTTTTATGCCTTCAACRATTATAATGCATCTAGAACATTAATCGAAGGAAGATTTATCAGCAGGATATGGATAATATGAGAAGGTGAGCTCTACAAAGGAAATGCAAGAAACTAAGATGTTTCAGAGGCGCAGTTCAATAAGAAGTATCAGAAGTGCAATTTTTTGTGTTATTAGTTTGCTAGGATCTAACAGCTGATCTCAGGCTGAAGCTCAAAGATAAAAGTGAGAGCATCTCTGTAGGTGTCAGGAAGATGTCTAACACGATTTTTTTTTAACACATACAGAATCTGATGTAGTCTAGCATAAAAGAAATCCAAAACTTTTGGGACAAAACGCTTGACTAAAACAGTGGAATGAAGATAGACTACATATGAAGCTTATTCTTCACACCCACCTCCCTGTGTAAATCTTTTCAGTAGGGTATCAATGGAGTTTGGTACGTTTCTGCAAAAGGGTTTTGTTTTTTGGTGAAAAATGTCAATGCCTCAGAAATTTTTTACAATTTATTCACTTCCACTTAATTTTTCATATTCCAAAACATAATATATGAAGGATTTGAAGTATTTTAATTCAACACTTAAAAAATGAAACATTTTAAAAAACCTTTCAGAGTAAACATCATAACTGACACGAAAATTTTGCCTATAGCTTTCCGAACTGCTGGTAAACATAAGTGCTCTGCCCTAGAAGTGAGACGTACACTGCATAAAGGAGGTAGACAGGTTTGCAACTTTTGCACATGTRCTTTTAATTGTGCACCACAGAGAGTTAAAATCTAAACTGAGCAGTAAACAATTACAGTCCTATACTAGATAATGTAGTGAATATTCTGCATCCAACCTGACACAAATATATTACATTACCTTATATATTGGGATGCTATTAAACCTCATCCTTAAAGAACCCTAACATCTTTCCATGCATCTGTGTTGCACTACACAGCATTCGGTCCATGTCCTACACTGATTTCCAGAGACACACAACTGCTATAGCCCCTCGCAAAGAGGCTTGTGCAGATCTTTAATGTATAGCTTAGGTCAATGGATCTCACATTGTGTCAAAAGACTCTCCTGCTACACTTCAAAAATACGTAGTTAAAGAAAAATGTTAAGGTACCAAAGGAGACTATCAGAAGTCCTTAGAGCAAAATCCTCCAGAACAGCAGCCATCCAATATTGCCTGGAGTGAAATCCTGAGGGTCTTCCAAGAGATTTCAGGACTGAACTAACAYAGCGTTTACTAGTTGGGGACCAGAATTTAAAGGGTAAGCACAGAGCTAACTTATTGGGCAGTTTACCYGGATCTTTAATTTATTGCTGTATCTTAGTTACTCTCTCAAAAAAAGGAGAACAATTACTTGTTTCTCTCCTCAGCATACTATGAAACATAAGGGGTGCCACATTACAAAAGAATGTAAAAAACAAGTCTAAGATATCCACTTYAAATGTCTGTCAGCTCCATGAACTAGTTGCTGTTCAGCTGCTGTTATCATCAGATGCACATTTACTCAGCTGAGCCACCAGAGACCAGAATGTAACAGATTTCACATACTTTGTAATAGGTATTCTTAGCTGATCTCACATTTTATGTAAAGCAATTTAAGATTAGCAAGTCATCACAGCTGGTAGAAAGTAGATCTGGAAAGACCTTAACAGATTATCTACTCATCTCAGTGCCCAAGACAGGATCAGTTCTCCTCTCTTCCCCAAATATGTTTCTCTCTTTTTCATATACATCAAAAAACATGAAAAAGTGGTTTGAGCTTCTGTCTCAGAAACTTTTGAGTGCTTTTGTTTATCTTTCAATTGCTGTTTTATTCTTTTCTTTATAATTACCTAAAGTATTCAGATTTTAAGATACACATCTTAAGAAATTCAGACTTACAYTTAAAACTATGCCTAGATCTTGCTAAATAGAATTTATGGAATAAACCCTTTAATTTAATATTTTGTTATGGATGGAATCATAGCATAATTTAGTTTGSAAGGGAAATCCAGAGGTCATTTAATCCAAAGCCCTGCTTGCAGCAGGWCTAATTAGATTAGATTGCTCAGGGCTGTTTCCAGTTCAGTCTTGAACACCTCCAAGAAGGGAGAGGACAGCCCACAACCTCTTGGGTTCCAATACTTGACCACTCTCAGGTTTTTCTTTTTCTTTTTTTTTTTAAAAAAAAAGAGAGAGAGAAAGAAAATCTTATATTCTTCCTTATAGCTAATCAGAATTTCCCATGTTCCAACTTGTGTCCATTGCCACTCATCCTGTTGCTGTGAAGCTCTAATAAGACTGTTTCCATCTTCTCTGTATCCTCTGATGATGTAATTGTAGACAACAACGAGGTCACCCCTTAGTCTTCTGCTCTACAGGCTGAACAAATCTAATTCCTCTCCTCATATGCTCTTGCTCTGTGCTCCAGCCCCCTAACCATCCTGGTGGCTCTCYGCTGGGCTCATTCCAGAGTCTTTTTCACACTGAGGAGCTCAAAATTGRTCACAGTACTCTAGATGAGATTTCAAAAGTACCTAGCAGAGGGACGGGATCACTTCCTTGGACCTGCTTGCTACACTCTTAGTAATGCAGCCCAGTATGTAGTTGACCTTCTCTGGCTAACTGATGTTCCACTTGCTGTCCCCTAGGACTCCAGGTCCTTTTCTGCAAAGATGCTTCCCAGACAACCAGCCTTCAGTCTGTATTTTTGCATGGGCTTCTTCTACCCAAAACATAAGGTTTTGCATTTGCTTTGATTGAACTTCATGAGGTTACCATCAGCTCATTTCTCCAGTGTGCCCAAGTACCTCTGATAACATTTCTCGTCTTTCACCCACCTGCCCCCCACTGCCATCTGCTGTCATCCGCACACTTGCTAAGAGTGCCCTCAACCTCATCATCCAGGTCATTAATGAAGATATTAAACAGTACTCTTCCGGTTATTGATTCCTGAGCAACATCACTGGTTACTGTTCATCAACTAGACTTTCCACCTCTGAACACAGTTCTTCAAGCCTTCATTTTAGGATACATTAGACACTAATTCACTGTTTATCCACCTTAGTCTGATAGCTTGCTTTCAAAAAATGCTTTTAASAACCTCAGGATGACTGAGCAAATCTCACATTCTAATTAGGGCACACCTATCTTTAAACCTACAAGTCCCTTTCTGTTTCAGTTCTCAAATTCCTCTTTTCAGTGTATACATTGCATGCTCAGTGTTCTTGCAGCCTCCTTTTTTGTCTGCGTCTGCCATATGCTAGCTGCTTACTTGTGAGTTAGCTGTTTGTTTCAAAAGAGATTTACTGATGTMCAAGTGAAGTTTGGTCACCAACAATTGTTTATGTAATGCAATGGAAAGAATTACCAGTTATCAATTACATTAATATTCTAAAAAAGGAGGACAACYAGGAGAAAGAACCAGAGAACCCAAGCATTGCCACTGACAAAGCATCATCGTACCACCAAAGACACAAACACCTGAAAAACTCTCCAGTCATTCGGTGGCAATGGATGAAGGGGACCAAAGTGTTTCATGAAAACCCCACAAGACTTGAAAAACTGGAAATCCTACTGCAACCTTTGCGTTAGCATCCAGAGAGAAGACTTGATTTCTAACAGCTACCTCCTCTGATGTTCCTTATCTGCCTCACTCAGACCTCCTGCTGCAGGCACTGTAAGTTGCAACATATTTAATCTGTTGCTTATGAGTTCTTACTTTGGAAATAAAATTGGACTGTTTTAAGATTTTTATTCTCAGTTGTAGGCATTTTCCCCCCAATACATCAGAAAATACATTGTCTGTCCTGCAAAGGCACAAATAAACATTTAAGATACACATATTCTTGTTCCCTGAAGATCCCGATTCTAAGCCCATGCAACACTGTCATTTACTAGCTCGTTCCAGGCTATTAGATTTCTACACATTTTAGTTACACTGGCACTCAGCCAACATGGACTGTTCAGGTCTAGAAAGCCCACAGGTTTTTGTATTTTTTTTTTTTAACTAGTATGACAATCATTCCGGAGAGTAGCTCTCTCACCTGGTACGTTAAAACGCAAAACCATGAACGCTGATGCTGTTCTCTCTCTATTTAGTGCTGAAAATGAAACTATTTTTTCAGGTGCAACAAGAGCTGTATGAAATCTCCCTAATGTGCAGAGGTTCAGTAACCATGTTTATAGTGGAACAGATCCATTAAACTTATCTAGAAATGCAAAAACTAAAAACATGGAGAACAGCCTTTTAACTGAGCGCTGTGTATATCACTGGACAAAAAGCTAAACTCTGACAAACGCTAGGGAGCACGCATCTCCCTCTGCACTTAGGAAGGGGCAGAAAACTACCACAGCCGAGAAGTCCTCTGTGCAGACTTAGAGCCACAGCTGGTTTCCTCCAACACACGAATGCATCAGGACTGACTCTGATGCAAACTGATGACTGTGGGAAGACAGCAGGGTCATGTGTCTCTAAAACTAATCAAACACTTTGTTTACTTAGTTTTCACACATTTACRTAAGAATTATACACTTTGGTGTATATTGTCGCTCTAAATCGTTAAGTGTGTGAAAGCTGAGCATTCAAATAATCAGCTAAACCGTTTCAATATTATGAAGTAAACAGTTTTAATTTTAGCTYGAGAAAATCCAAACAGCTTTTTGCTACTGAGGTTTTATCTGCTTGAGCTTCACCAGTATCAGTTAACGTCCTGCTTCTTCTCAATTCACAACCCGTCAATCACCTAAGAGAAAAATAAGCCAAATCAGTGGGARCCAATACCCAATACTAGCAGAATGCCACAAGTTCATCTACACCTGCTTTACCAATCTGAGGCCACAAACATTCTCCAACTACCATAATCCTTCGTCAAATAAAKCATTTAGCTTCCACGGGTGAACTGCCTGCAAGGAACTGAACTAAAGATAAGATACTGTTTCTGCAGCCTTTTATGGCAGATATTCTCTTTGAGTTATTACCAGCACTCAGTATTAACCTTTGGAGCAAAGTTTGTAAATGCGTTTGCTATGTATTCATTGATTATGTTAAATTAGAAAATAGGGACAAAATAGATTAGAAGAAAGTACCTTCCTTTGGTCATCTACATCTATACGTAGTCTCAAACACTGATCTCCTGAAAAGTTGTCCCAGCTCTGGTGTAAGCTGTTTTGCAACASCTGTGACCACTATATAGTTTAAAAATCAAAATGCTTTTGACATTAGACACTAAGATAATACATCACAAATGCAAAAGARTCATACGTAATTTTCTAGTAGGTTGGAACTGTGCTCCTGCCTTACTTTGTTGTCCTTGGTCTCCATGCTTTTCTGCTCCTTGTCACTTCTTTATTTGAATATATCATGTTTCCTGTCTAACTGAACAATAGAAAACTGAAAGATGGAATACAAATGTGGATGTAAACGATTTTAATCAGGTGCGAGTTGCTGGGACATAGATTGTTATGTTGTAGAAGAGCCAAGTATGGGCACAATCCATTTGTGGTTCAGATCTGCACTACTGAAATCACTAAAAGCAGCGTCATTCCAGAATGGCACGGTATGCAGCTACCAGGAATAAACCGGCTTTGAAAACTGAAGTTATGTTTGAGAGCACAATGGAGTCAAAAGGGAAGAATTTAAAACTTTTTAAAGATCGTTTCAAATAACGYCCTACTTTCGCACTCAGGAACGCAGTGAAGCTATGCATTCAGAAAGCCCGTAATGCCACAGGCTCACAGCACTTCTGTACGAAAAGAAGAGAAACTAGAAGTCTGCCTAATCCTCATTTAAAAAAAACAGAGAACATTGGATGGAGGCCTCATTTTTTTTCTTCAATATAGGCAAATTTCATTATCCAAATTCACGCCCTAAACAATGAATAGCTCTGCTAGGTATGGAGAAAGCCTTGTTCTTCGTATATCCAATGAAGGACTGCAGCTTCTTTAGAGTGCTGGCGAGTATTTCTTTCTCTGGCTTCTGTGCATCTCAGTATTTTATGAACAGGTAAAAAATCAAATATACTTTTAAGTCCCATCACTTGCCTGATCATTTTTGGACTGATGTATGAAAACAGTAATTATAAATAAAGCTCTCATACATTTTACAGTACTAAACTATAACAACAGTTAGAGAAAGACTTGCACAGTCTTGTACACAAACAATACGAGAAAGACGCGRACATACTGGAGCGAGTCCAGCAAAGGGCCACACAGGTGCTCAAGGGACTGGAGCTCCTGACTTACGAGGAGAGGCCAAGAGAGGTGGGACTGTCTYGCCTGGAGTAGAGATGGCTTGGGGGGATCTTATCAGTGTCTGTAAATAACTGATCGGGGGAGTTAAGAAGATGGAGCAAGGCTCTTCTTTCTCAGTAGTGCCCAGAGACAGGACAAGAGGCCACAAACTGAAACATATGAAATTCTACTTCTTGGATGTAAGAAGAAACTTTTTTTTTTTTTTTTTTTTTTTTTTTGTGAGGGTGATCAAACACTGGAACAGGTTGCCCAGAGAGGAAGTGGAGTCTCCATCCTTGGAGATATAAAAAGTTCATTGGGTCCTGAGTACAATCCTGAGCAACATGCTCTAAGTGACCTTGCTCTGAGCAGCAGGGTTGGACAGGTGGTCTCCAGAGATTCCTTCCAACCTCAGAGATTCCACGAACAGCTTAAACTTGTTGGCAAATTTCAATTAAATTTATCAGCTGGACAAATATTTTAAAGATACAAGATTCTTTTAATTTTGTGAAAATCAGCTGCTGGGAAGACAGACACTTTTTTAGTCTAGCAGTCTTATCAGCTTTCCACTAGAAGTGGAAACATGATTAGTAATTGTGTGATTAATAATTGTGTTTGACAAGAGCCACAATGTCCAGTTGCAGGTGTTATCTGTAGTCAATTTATATAGCAATTGCACCAAATCAGCCACAATTCACGCTGCCTCTGCTTAACTGAAAGAGCAYGTGGGTAAAAGCTAGCAAGATTAAAGCACGCTATTAGGAAGAAACTGAGGAGGCGCAGAGTKTCCCAAGGAACGAAGAAGAAGAAAAGATTCTGTGTTTACAGCGTTCTGCTGTAAAACGGGGCCAGTGATACTTCTTGTCCTCCTAGCGACGCCAGGAGAATAAATACATTCAGYATTGCGGGGTTCCCAGCCATTCTCATAATCACAGCATTGCAGCTGAACCGACTTTGCTAAGCCAGCTGCTATCCTTCAACCTACTATGACATTCTGTTAATCTTGAYTTTTAATATCCTATGAATGACAAGGTTTTTCTCCCTCAGCCTCCATAGGCTCATCCTGTTTTTTATTAAGAAAATTTTCTTTCGCACATTTCCAAATTCATCCATATTTTTGCAAAGAGAAAATACCCATAAAAATAAGAAAGAATAAAATYGTTTGTTTAAACATTAATTCTGAATGATGCAACTACAATCTATTATGGAACCATAAACATGGTAAGCAAAACTACAAAAAAATGCTAAAACTTAGGAGCCCCAAATCAGCAATGACTTTGTTTTGGTGACGTGCACACAAGCGCGTGCACATCAGTCCTTGCCGGATCAGAACGGAGCGCCTGACTTGACTCCTGCTGAAGCTGATGAAAAAGCTTTTACAGATTTCAACAAGTTCAGAATCAAGCCATTAATTCATGTGAAACATGAAATGGAGATGCGCAGGCTTTAGCAGCACAGGTATCGCTGCATATTCTGCTTTGTAAAAGCAGCTGCTAAAAGCATGATGGATCTGATGTTTCTCTTGCACTGCTATGAATCACAGATAACTTAACTGAAGTCATTAGCGTAATACGAGGAAGGTAAGAAACAGGCCAAGGGCACTGGTGCATGTGCCCATCTTGAACCGGACTGTCTCAAAAAGAATCTCTAGTTGTTTCAGTTCTGCTTAGAAATTACTACCATGGCATGGCTCAGCAAATCTTGCTTGGGAAAAGCACATATGGAGGGCAGTTTACTATTTTCAAAATACTTTAATATACTATTTTGTTAACACCAATATTTGTTAAGAATTAATGGTTTTTAAAATTGCATCTTGTAAAATAAAAAAGGCTTTGGTTTATAAGTTCACAAAAATGAGTCTGAAGCCACTGGCTTCTATTTTTGTACACCTCAAGAAAGCAGAGCTATTTTTTCAAACACTTATTTAAAAATATCACTGCCAAATAAAGACCTTACAGCTTCTCTAGTTTATTTTTTAATGGCTGAGTTCAGTCATAAACACTCCCAAATAGGAGTTTATAGTGGAAATTACACATTCTTAACTATAAAGTTATGAATGAGGTCACTGCTCTKATACCTAAATTAATCACAGAAAAATGCAACATTTTGTGAGTACATGTTGTCTGCATTGTCTTATCATCTCTGCATTTAAAAACTCAGTCGGTTTAACACTAACGTCTATTATTTATATAATTGCTTAAAATTGCATATTCAGGTTTTCTTATTTAACCCTTTCCCAATTAAATTGAAAGGAGCAGAAGTGCTTACGCAGGACAGCAAGAGGGTACAGCATTTTGACGCATGCCTAAAAGGAATATGAAAAATTAATAAAGTGGCCATGTACTTGCCTACGTGATGAAACATACGTGACCTTTACTGTCCAAAAAGGATGGAACTTAGGGAGGAATCCTTTATTTTATTCTTTTYGTGAGGTGCTCGTTCATATTCCGCGTTGGAATAAGAAAACAAATAGCAGTTATATGCAACATGTATATAAAGTGATGTCTCAAAGGTGAAAGTGAACCACGGCAGTTTACCAGAAGTGTAGAAATAACCCAGCCTTTAATGTCTCTCGAAATCCTGACTCAATGTACAAAGCAATCCTTTGTAATGCCCTATCATAAATTTTAAACGTGCAAGCGGTGTAAGGTCCTCAGCCATTAAACATAAATGGGCCAAATTCTACTCTGACTTGCCCCTTTGGGGGAGCGGGGTAGGGGAGGAGAGGGTTAGTAACCGGAGCATAAATCCTGTCAAAATTTCAGTTAGCAATCAGTACTGTAAATCATATTGGATTTTTTTTTAAATGACATTCTGAGTAAGTTGCCACAACTCATATTTTTTCTAAATATTCAAAATAGACCTTTTCTAAGGTTTATGTTGAAGATGACYGATGAGAAAGTTTATCAAATCAGGGAAGTTGTTTCATTTTTTACTCACTAGCAGGCTTTACTATTAATGCACAATATTTCTTTCGCTTATTTAATTTGCTYATTATACACTTTTAGGAGTTTATTTTATAGGCTCTTATTCTCAGAATACAGTAGTACAATGATAAAAGTAAATTATTTTTACTACGGAAGAAAGTCCCTTTCTTTTGGAAGAATCAGAGCAGTTAGCAYGAACGTGCAGTTTTACTAATTCTAAACAATATGCAAAGTGACAGTATAATGTAAATTAAAGCAGCCTCTTCAAAAACATATCAAATTYACTCAAGAAATTGTTTATTACAAACACTCCTGAGCTTCTTTAGTAGGCAACTGGCTTTTGGAGATAATTCCAGTCTCTATACCTGACCAAGTCATTTAGATTATTTATAGGATTAGAATCATTCTAATTATTTACAGAATTACACAGGTAGCACAACTAATTTCTGCAGTCAGTTTAATCTCGTGGAGTTAGCTGGAGAGGGCTTTCACGAGCACCGGTGAAAGGAGCGCTGGCAGGACGAGCCCGCAGAGGCGGGCAGCTCGGCCGGCAACGCCGGTCTGCTCCTTCTCCCTTCCTCCCAGCGCCTGCGCTCCGCGAACGTCCCCAGACAGCAAACGGTAARTAAGTACTGAAGCAAAAGACAGCCACAGTATCAAATATAATTCTTTCATATAAGCAGCCCCGGGGCATAGTACGGCAGAAGTACTGAAAGTGAGTAAATTATCTTTAATTAAATYGCTTTAACAAGCAAAGCTCATCGAAACGACAGCACAGTCTTTACAGGGTTAACTGCACTGTGCATTCAACTATTTATTTAAAAAGCAACGTTATTACTTAAGCTCTTCTCTTAAAGACCAGTGCTAACATTACAAGTATAATTCTTTTGCATTTCTTACCTTTGGGTTGAAAAATCGTTTATTTCAGTAACTTCAGGATTTGCTTTTTCCATAGCTATTTATCAGAGCACCACGAAGGCGCTCTGTAGTGTCACAGTTTTCACAGTTAAAAACAAACAATAACCCTGCTCAGTGACAAGGGGCTTTATTTTCATTAACTAAAATAAGTATACTGAAAAAGAATGTCCTTAGCATATAAAAACGCTCGTGCAGAGCACACACTTTTCCATTGGAAAGAACACATTCTTCGAGGTTTCTACAGAATGACTTTTTGAAAAAACACCTATGGATGATGATAAAAAAGGTAAAAGAGCTGCACTGTCACCTAGTGGATAAAGGTAGTAGAAAAGTACACCTAGGATTACTTTTTAAGTTAGTTACAGTTTTAATAACATTAAAATATGCTTCAGTTTTCACATTAATTTTGGGGAAGAGACAACTAAGCATCGAGAATTGGACCTGCTACTCGCACAAGTCCCCGGAGTACTTTGAAGACCAACCTACAGTGCCTTCAGCTAATTTGGAAGTTGCCCGTTAGATTCTAAATCTGTAACTGTAAAAAATGCATTTGTGAGTGTTTGGGATGCTGGGGGGAGCAGGACTTGCGAGTAGGACTGACAGTGTGGACACCACRAAGAACAAGGCCACCAAATGCCACGTGACCTCTTTGCCTCCTGCTCTGAACCTGCTACCTTCTGCTCGTGCTGTATCTCCAGGATGTCTTTAAGACAAGTCTGAAAAAAAAAGACTAAATGTATCATGTTTCCGAGAGACAAGAAAGTATCTGTATTATAAAATTTAAGCCACTGAGTTCATTCAATAATTCAGTCTAAGTATATGCATAGATTAGATTATTGACCTGGACAATTTCCAAATGACAAACTGTGGTCCTAAAAACTTTATTCTCATTGTAGGAGCAGACAAATATCTCACTGAAATTTTGCCAGAACTTTTTCCTGTATTACAACTTGTGACCTAGGAACAGAGGCAAACATTTCCTTCAGGGCGCCAGTGCCAAAACTCACACCAAACCACCGCTCTCCCACCAACCGCGCGCAGCAGAAACCTGCTGAAGAGCTGGGACTTGGCTCCATGTAATGTAACAGGGCAGGAGAGAAAAAAGGTTGTGGGAATGGTCATTGGTTTACTGACTACTGGAATGGTATTTTAAAAAAGGAAAATAACACCTTTTATTAAAATATATAAAAGTATTATCTTCTACTAATATTCATTCAATGTCATACTCTCAAGAAGAAAGTATTTTCTATGCCAGCATCTGAAACACTAGCTGTAGCTCTTTAAAACTACCTCATCCTTGCCTGTGAATTACTGATAAATTATAGAAAAGAAAAATGTAGCAAATATAGATTTTCTTTGGATGCTTATTTTCATGAAGTCTTTTTTCTAGCACAGAGTAACCCGCATTAGTTTTGCAACAGTTAGATAATTCTGTGGGAACATGCGTGAGACCATGTCACCAGAAACCACTATTATCGTAAGAACAAGGCACCTGCCCAGGAACTTACCAGGAGATGCCTTCGCGGTGTTGTATTACCTGACATTAAATCATTTCACCCTTGTTTGCCTTCAGTGAAGCAAATAGATTTACTTGTTCTTAATGCTTCAGCCTGAAGACTAATTGTTCAACCAAGGTTCGTATTTGGGGAAAAAGAAAAAAGTGGAAAGACAGACAATAAGCTATCTTACAGCATACTTTCCAGAGGACTTAAAAGCTGAAGTCCACTGCTTTCTAGCACTAGAAAAACTGGAAAATATGCATTGCAATACATTTACTAAGGTAGGATTTACCACATCTACAGCGGAAATTATTGAAAGTTTGCAGGTTTCACAGTCATATGAACATATTATGAATTTTTTTTTCCAGTGAGAAGGAGCTTTTTCTTTGCACATCTCTTCTATGACTTCCTGGTTGCAAATTGCAAATATGCAGCTTGAAACAGAACTGAGGAAACTTTCAGCAYGGAACAAATTCTCACTGAACTTTTTTCCTTATTCATTATTAGCACACATCTACTTCCCCTAAACTTTTCATTTTCCAGATATATTTGACATATTTCTGACAAATAGCTAGTTCAACATCCATGCCTGCAATTTAGAAACCATATCATTTTGATTGATTGGGCAAATTATACAATATATTTATTTGTCTTTAGTGTGTGAAAATTTCTCCTGAACTCAGTGTTTAGTAGAAATGCTTATTATATACATACATAATTCACATTCTGCAAGCAGTCAGCAGCATGTGCTCWTAGCTTGTTCTTTCTGTAAATGTTCTTACAAGTAATAGAGTATTCGTGCTGGAAAGTAAGCATCAAAGACTATGCTCAATCATAGTGATTTTTTWAAAAAAGGCATTTACAAATTCTCCTTCCTGGAATGCAACACCTTTTAATCTACAGTTTATAGAATACACACTTCATATTTGCAATATTCTGATACTTCAGCTGGACTTACTAGAACTTTAGGTGGTATTATAACGTATGGATGGATGCCTCCAATGATAGCTACATGATAAATAATTTAAATTCAAGAACTACCTTAGATCTAATAATCTGTTTTGTCTAAAGAARTAGGACATTTACTAGTTTTACAACTTGAGACGGAAGCCATTTTCATTCTCCGCATATTCCTTACGAGAAAATTAGTTACTGAGTTAGAACAGGACATTTAGGAGTTACCCYAAACGTTTCCCTAAACGTTTCCTAAACTGAGAGAATGAAGAGTTCGGCACAGACTTATTCGTTAATTTTACTATATTTTGTGAAATACACAAGAAAATACACAGGAAATGGGTATTTTTAATGGACTAGAACAGAAACAGTAACTGGAAATAAGCAGATGGAAGAGAACAGTATTTTCCTCCGACAGCAAAATTAGACCTGTTGGGTGTCAAAGCAAACGAGACAGACTGATCTATAGGGTAAATATTAGTGGAACAAATGAAATTGGAGCTCAAAAYTTGTAGCCCCTACACATTAAAGTTTGAGAACAGTGTAAAAGCGCGGACGTGCTTTACAGAGCGGGTGACGCAGCGGGGAAGATCGGGCAAGGTTGCGAGTGGACAAGCGCCGGCAGCGAGCTTCTGCACCCGCTCCGCATCCCTCACCCGCTCACCGAGGTGGGGGGGCCGCGGCAGGACCGGCCAACTTCCTGACATCCACATCCCACAGGGCGTCCTCGAGTTAAAAATGGGGAAAACCCTCAAGATTCTTCAGCGGGGCTTTGCTCAGGGTACYGTGAGCACCTCACGCACCTCTTTTCTCATGCACCCGATTAAAAAAGCTTATGGTTGTAAACTGGTTTGAAAACAGGGTAAGGKAAGACTGGCCTGCGAGATTTCCTGTTAGCCCGGAGTTCTGTAAGGTCGAAGACACTGCAAARCAGAGCTTCTTGTTTTATTTCCACCTCCTGTCTCCACCAAACCGGGAAGCTCATAAGGCACAGAGGCAAAAAAGAAACTCTAAAAAAAAACTTTAAGGCAAAAATTCTAGTAAGAAAAAAACAGCTTTGGTTTGGGTTTCATTTTGAAGGAAGACTAGGGATTATTCTAAAGCATTACAGAAATTTATATTTAGTTTAAAAGAAATCCAGACTAACATAAGCAGTAGATGAGAACTAAAAATAACCAACGGATTCATGTTTAGCCATGAACAAAAGAAGAGGCACTAGAGCAAGACTCACTCGGAGAGTTTGTGCYAATTCTCAGCCCAAGCAGAGGTTTCCTGCGTGACCCAGCATTGCCATTCAATCTATCCGATGTTATAGGTCCCTGTCTGTACAGTAAAGCTTGTACTGCTCTATCTTAGAGGGATCCTAGCAGGATAAAATTAACGATAATTAGGTTTCCTGTTAGTATGGCAAAGCAGTTTTCATAAGTAGATTCCAAAACAAAAATTGCGGAGAATAAGTGCTGCAGTATTTAATAAATTTCAACATAGAAATCAGGATTTTGAGCATGAAATGACTTAGGATGCAAATAATTTTTAATTTTTCTATCTCAAGTTGAAAAAAAAAAGAAGAAAGAAAAAYCCAACAACTTGTTAACAAGCTGATAATTATACAAACTACTAAYACAGAGACCAGGAAAGTTGTAAATGTAAAATTACTTTTTGCAACTAGGTCAATTCCAGAATTAACCTATAAGAATTTTAACAAYGAACTGTGACACTTACTCTAACATACTTGCCTTTTATAAGTTGTTTTTCTAACATATAACGTGATAAAAGACTAGTGTTAAGAGCTTTAAAGCAGAAGCAGGGATCTAGTAAACAGCAGATGCCTGCAAGGCTTTCTTCTCTCTCCTAAAAGCAGTTGTAGCCTGAGAAATGGAAGCATCATCATTTCGGAAGATGACAAGCATGAATACTGAGCAAATACAATTAAGGAACGATGAGACCTTTCTGTGCTCTGTTTGAATACGGACACAACGTGCACGAAGTCAAAGATCGTGGCAAAGTTATTTCACTGTATATGTGCGTGAAAAAACAGCTGCCATTTTTGCAGTTTTTCCCTGACGTTAACACCTACATTTTAATACCGTGATTAGAAGAACAGAAAACCCCAAGGGATGAAATTCAAAGCCGCACGGTTCGTAGGAAGTCACTGAAGGCGCCCTGGGAGAGCAGGGGCAGGAATCAATCAGGAGCAGCTCACTGTCTAGATTTAGCAAACAGACACCTTATCYACGAACAGGTTTAACACTTCGCATCCCCGGAACGGGTCACCGGGAAAGGGCGACGACGCGCAGCCAGGCTGCCGCGGGCTGGGCACCGCTTCTGCTCCCAGGGATGCTCTGGGCGCGCTGCAGACGCAGGCCGACCTGCCCCGTCAAGCTTTTCGCGTTTCACGGGCGTCTCTTCACGTCCCGTCACCTAACAGCTTCTTTTACTCATCTCGCCCCGACAGCACTGTCATTAAGGCAACCTATTTCCTCAGTAATAGAAAACCATAAGGTCCTGCTGAGTCAAAGGTCAAACACAGTCAATTTATTCCAAAAAAAAAAAAAAAAAAAAAGAGAGAGAGAGAGAGAAAGAAAAGCCCTCAGCTGCAAGTTACTGAAAGCTAGTCACTACTTCACTCCAAGGAGTTTTATATTTTCCTTGTCTTTTGAAACAACCCACAAGTGATAATGAAATGCTTAAAGCACTAAGAAAGAGCATCGGGTTTCCTCTACCTGGACCGTCTGGCAGCACACTGTGCAACAACAAACGAGTGTTCTTAAGTCACAGCATTTCACTGGAAATGAGGCAGAACCTGTGTATTTTAACAGCTTTTTACAACTAGTAACCACTAGCAAATTTATTTTACTTTCTCAGGGAAGACCAGCGAACGTCCCTAATTTAAACTAAAGGGCCTTTCAGCCTTGAAGACAAAAAGCACTTCTGCTTAGCACCTGAGTAATACATGGCACATGCACAGGTGAATCGCGAAGACTGGAATCAAAGATAGTTTGTCTTCGGCTGGTCTGAAAGGTCTGACTCATTTCCAGCGCTGTGATCATTTATTATCCCGAAAAGAAAGGCTGGCTTTTTGCRCCGCGGCCGCAGCGGTGGTCTGCGGCTCGTGATGAATAGGTGGCCCAGGCCTGCCCGGAGCTGCATGACATCGAGTTTTCCAGCCRGCTCTCACACATACGCACCTGATGCAAGCTGACCTTCGCTCCAACAGAACCACCGTASTATCTACCTGCACGAACTAATGCTTTAAAGTTATTAGATACAAAATACAGTCTTGGCTGGCATACTATTTAAAACATCACAAGAAGCCCCAATGACTAATTAGGATCAGAGTATTCACTCGCAGACCATCACAAAACTGAGAAATTTCCCTGGCAACACTTAGAAGCTGTCAATTTGAGAGCCTAGCTGGTCTTTGCGGTTTACCTCYTTTTGCAGACGAAAACTAATTTTCCCAGTGTGCAGGAAGCCAACACCTTCTTTCAGTTTTGGAGCACTTGTAGTTAAGAGGGTTTGATGTGTTAGCACATGATCAAAAACGCTGAAAAGAAATATCAAAAATCTAAAATAATGCTAAAATAAGACTGATAAGCAGTATTTGATCTGCAAGGAAGAGGATCAAAATTCCATGCAACTGTATTAAAATACATAAAAGCACATGGACATAAAAGAAAACATTATTTTCAATGCTTCTTTTTTAACTATCCTCTCTCTGAAATTCAGTTTTAGATGTGTAAAATTATCTGGTTTTGCCTATTGATTGTTCTGAGTCCTGCAGATACTGCAAATGTGAATCTATAGAAAAAAAAAGCAAAGAGCCACAAAATGCCTTTTCGCTGAATCCCTAGTGAGTTGTTGGTGGTATGTTCTACGCAGCATTCGGCAACTAGTTAATGTCCGAGACGTCCTAGAAACATCACAAGCATTGGCTGTAATATTTGAAAAGCAAAAGAAGCACCCAATGAACACTTTAAAATGCTAAGGCGAGTTGCTCTYTTAAAAGTGAATGCATTTTAATCAAAATCTGAGCTTCACTCTCAATTCTATCCTCGCGTCAAAGATGCTCTTGCAGTCGTGTGGAACTTCGCTTGACCCGAATCTCACAGAACTGTCACGCCAAAATTTTTCCGGCATTGCAAACTGCCCTCCGCTCTGCTTCACGCAACCTCGTTTCCCTTATTTAGTCCTCAGCTCCCGTAYCTGTGAGTCCCTCTAGCGCGTTAAGTTCCTCCTTACGAGGAGGAGAATATGTGTCCTCGCCATCGGTGGGGGAGTTTCGTCCTTCTTTCAAGACCACTATCTGGCTCTCCGCTTACCAGCGACTGTGGTGGGAGAAGAACCCCAACCTCAAAGCGATGTCTGAGGACTATACTCTTACGGATTTGGACAGAAGGGGGAAAAATTCCTGTTTAAAAGAGAAAAAAAGATAATGTCTTTTGATGGAGAAAAATATATTGGACAAGCAYGGAGGATTGCTTTCTGTGGAGAAAAAAGCAAGAAAACCAAAATCAAACYCAGACAGATAACCTGACTATTAGCATAGCAATCTCTTCGACTTTATATCAGGGACATGAAAATTGCCAGAACATGGCTGGAAAAGATTTTGACTCAGTTTCCTTCAGAATTAAAATAAGGTGTACAGCAGTTATAATTTAGCTAAWTTTTTTCACATATCTTTCAGTTACCAAAAGGGCTATGGAGCTCCTGGATAGGGTAAGTCTAGGTGGCCTAAAGCCTGAACCGCTTATGTACAGAGCTGTCAGCATTTTACTGTATCTGTGGAAAATCAAAAGCTATAATATTAGGCATTTTATACATTGGAATATCAGGCAGAATTTTTTTTACCCAAACTAACAGTCAAAGGAAATTCTATTCCCATAGGAATTAGGCATAATGCAATGAGACAGTTAGAGAACCCTGTTGTTTCCTAAGTCCGTTCATCAAGTCAAACCGACTTCAGTCCCAGAGTGAAAAGACTGAGGTGAACGCTACCACTTCCCGGGCGACCCGAAGAAGCCCATGAGCCAAGACTATCTGATCCAGCTGGGTGCTATTAGCCTGCCCCACTTGCTTTTGCAAGGTCRGGTGAAATACAGACAACGTATAGAATATCCTCTCTGTACGAAGCATAAGAAGATATCTTGAGGCTCTCCTTCTGGACTCACTGATATACTGGCCTATCTAAAAGCTAGATACAAACAGGTCTCTCAATTATTTATTTTTATTGATCATTATTTACCAGATTATCTCCATAATTGGTTACATTAATGACCAGATATGTTCCATGAGTATATATCACTCTATGCAATTCCATGGTCCAAGACAGGCAGAACCGGTTTGGATTCTGGATTTTGCTGGTACACTGGAAGATTTTCTTTTTCTCCTTTCCTTTTTCCTTCCCTTCCCTTCCCTTCCCTTCCCTTCCCTTCCCTTCCCTTCCCTTCCCTTCCCTTCCCTTCCCTTCCCTTCCCTTCCCTTCCCTTCCCTTTTAGAATCAGCTCTCTTTTTGTCCTTTCTATGGACATGTCCCTAACACGACAAGTACACTSASTTCACATGCACATAGAGTCCAATATCCTGGGGCCAAAAAGATGAAAACAGACTTGTACAMTCCCGTCTTACTACATGCTTATCTAGCATTCTGATAGACCTTTTTTTCTTTCTGGATAAACTCTGTTTATAAAACTGTCTTGTTAGAACGAATTCCTGGGCACAAATACCAAAGTCCAGTCTCAGGAAAGACAGGGCTGCGCTTTGACCTTTATGGATATTAGGATCCCTTGGGTAGTTTTGTTTCAACTTTTGAAAAACTTACTGGAGTCAATAGCATATCTTTGACTAAGCAGCTCTAGAGATTCCAAAATAAAATTTAGGGCTCAGACTGAAGGACTGAAAATCTTCTCACTTCACATACATTCCAGCACTTTCACGTTGCTCTTTGTGTGATAATTAATAGTTCAAACATAATTTGCCACAAACAGCCATCATGCTTGCCCTTATTCTTCTTGATCATTTTCAACATGAGGAAGTATATTAGAATATGAAATTCTGCTTCCAGATGGCAACACAAGTTTTACATGGATTTCTACATGGATTTCAAGAATGGCCTTGTGCACATACCTGGACAACTTTAAAGCCGATTCTGTATTCAGATAATTGGATGTAGTAGTTGAAGGTGTGTTATTCCAAACTGTAAGTGAGGTTAAAAATGTTCATTCTTCCACTGACCTGATCTTATAAAAGAGACAACTTACATCCCTTATCTAATCGTGGCACCATCCTTCCAATTCTCCACTAGGAAGGGTAAACATTTTCAAATTTTTTTCTTCTGATTTTTTTTTCTTACTGCRAAATTCAAAAGAAATGATCTTCCAAACAGAAGACAGATATATTCAAATTACATGCCAACTATTATTTTAGTTTTTAGTACAAAGRTCGAGGCAAACAAAGCAGGTTCTGTAACACTTGCCCTGAAGGCCAATCCTAGAATCTGTTTCTAAATATTACTTAAATTTCTGGTATATTCATCTAAAATTTTCAGTTCAATGAAATACTATTTAAAGGAAAAAAATAGTACAAGAAAATAGTATTTTTAAAATAATCAAAGGGTATCCACATACTGGTGATCGGAAAGGAGAAAGAAAGTAAATACAGATTTTCTTTTTTTTTTCCCCAGAAAAAATAATAAAAAAAAGAGATGCTGTACAAAGTCCCAGATTGGTCATACGTTTTGGTACCGGTCAATAAACTAGACCACCATATATAAACAAAACATTCCATTCAACATTATGTCAACCTTTAACAAAAAGATCATCAATCACTGCAAATGAATGTCCTATGCACCTGTAAAATCTGATGGACATTCTTTTAAGTTTTTATTTCAACACTGTGTCTGTCAGAGTTACCCCCCACCATAAACTTATTATTAATGTTGGAAGAAGTTTTCCAAACGTCACAAAAATGAATTAGTATCACACTGAGCCCAAGACTCAGAGAGTCACCATGTGCATTTATGTATTTTCCCTCCTGCAATACTGACACATTTATATCCTTTCCATGTCTGCTCCAAGTCTGGCAGAACTGCACACTACATGTCTCATTCATTTGGTTAGAACATGGTGACAAAAATAGAAGTTTATTTGCATAAAGTTTGTTGAAAATGTGTTAGTAGCAAACTCCATCACACAGAGCCCCCAAACGAAAACAAAGCAAACAAAATGGTTTTGCCAGTTATATAACCACGGGAGTGCACGTGGTTTCTAACATGATGTTAGAATTTGTAATGCGAAGTGATGCGATTATTTATATCTCCAAAGAAATATATTAAAAGTTAATMCACAATTTTAATCTGTACATATAGGATGGTGTGTTTGATAAAAAAAGGATTGTTACTTTATAGCAGAAAAAGGCATGACAAGATCAAAAATATGGAAACCAAGGCTAGACAAAAGTAGAAATAAAACACTTTCAGCCGCCAAATTGCTTAGCTATTAGATTTGTTTCCAACTGTCTATGAATTTCCAGGAACTAGCAATTAATAAATCATGCTTTTTAACAAGATAAGGTTTAGCTCACATAAGAYCTAAATAAGGACAAACCTGCAATGCTTGTTATATCAGAGAACCCTTTTGCACAAGACTGCTTTCCTGATTTGCAATAATTTAATTTACAGTTAGTTTACTGCTTATGAGCTTCATGTCCTAGAGATGCCTACAACAAACACACTTCAACAGGAACAGGGTACCACTTACTTAGTTACCAGGAGGTAAAAAGGGTACAAATTTCAGGATGGGATGGGCTATGTCTTTTGAAGAAAAGGGGCTATTTTCCATTTGTAGTTCAACTTCAACCAATGTACRTAAGCACACGCACGCTTTCGAGAGCAATCCTCTTGATTTCACTGCCTCTGCTTTTATGCATAAAGGGAGTCACATAACTTATTCTCTAAACATTTCACAATGTTCTTGAAGAATTGTACAACATGCTACATGCATCCTCCTTCCTGAAACAAAAACCGCACRTGATTTTCTCTCCGTACACACAACGTGAAAAAGGCATTTTCCAGAGTAAGCCCCTAATGTCAATCACGCGTGTCTGACCTCCTGTAATCTGGCTAGATTTTCTGCTTCTGTTCTGCCATTTTTCCATTACACCACTGCTCCAGTAATCTGCTCTGGCACACTTCAACCATCTACACCTTCTTCAGTCCCCGCGTTGTGACCTGAAACGTCCTCCTTACGGAGAAAGCAGAATCCGGAACAAAAGAAYGGTGATACAGATCACAGCTTGACTAATCTCGTTAAAGCGACGTAGTTGGTAAAGATCATTAAAGGTCAGATCCTGAGACTGTCACTCAGATTTCACTTGAGCAAAATTCCAGCTCCCGTAGACTTGGAGGACAGTTTRCCTAAAGACCTGACTGAAGGTTTTATGATTTGTCCTTAAGTGGAAGAAGAGTCACTTGCTGGTAGACAATAAATGGATATATTACACAAACATTAAAACCAGAAAACAACACTTCCATGAAGCAAGTTTTATGGCTTGTATGGTGCAGGCACCCTTTGCTGGACGGTGGAAGTGCTGCGCTTGGACCAGGTGTTAGATTTCCCTCTACAGCTGTTCACAAAATGAACCCCTGCAGTTTGATTCCCAAAGTTTGGGAAGGGACCAGTCTTTATTTGCTCACTTACAGACTCGAGGACTTGGTCATCTCTCTAATTCTTGACGCCTTCGCATTAAAAGATYCATGCCGGTAAGCCCGAGCGAGCAAGCGCCAGGCAGCGCAAGGACTCCRCAGGTGTGCTTGCAGGGATTGCAATTCACACCGCTTCACTGTCCTCGAGTTCCCTGAGGATCTGACTACAAGCAGGAGGAACAGGAGAGGTTTCCTGCTCTTATTTTACTACAGAGGAGTCCAAAAACCAAAAGGGCTTGCAGCTCTGGAAACTAAGATGGCAAATGCTAAGCAGCCCTAAACTGAGCCATTCCAAAAGGCCAGTAAGGGGGAAACGGCCAACGGGGATCTTGGGTGATGTTAATCAAGGAGAGTGACTCTGAATCRTGGCCTGCAGAAGATGAGAATTAACAACTGTGCCAAATTTCTGCCCATTCACAGAAACTAGGAACAGAAAAGATCTATCAGGAAAAAACATCCATTTCAGGATGAATGAATCTAACTGGCTGCAGAGGGAAGGTTGCAGGATACAGTGCAAATAGTGACAACCTTCGTAAGCACAGACTGGTGTTCTACAGAGCAGGAGATCTCAGTTAGGTTAAACTGCTTATTCGATGCAAATGCCTCACACATCTCTTGCATACTTTCCACTTTGCTTCTTTGCTATGGCTCCTGCTTCCTGACTTCTCTCTTTTAGGCCATAAAAAAATTTGCAAAATCCCTCCAGTTCATAAAGTTATTTCTTTTTACTTGGCTTTGTCCATAAACCARGCCCTCTATGGCTGTTTCACATTAGAGACTCCCAGAATGAGCATCAAACAGTGTATTAAACAGAAATGAACCTCTTGCATTTGTTCCTCCTTTCAGCCTCTAGCCTCTCACAGCATCAAATTAGATTGAAGCTATTAGGTTACACTAGCAAATCATTTGTCCACCAACACTACAGCCAAGCTATCACTTTCACTAGCAGACTTCTATATTATATTACTCACACGCTGTGCTAACTTCTAGCATTTCTACAAAAATGGCTGAGAAATTAAAGTTAGTGATTGAAACCTTATCGCCTTGCATTGATGGGAGCCGGTGTTAATCCAAGGCTGAATCTCCTTATGTCCTCTCCCTGGTGCGAATGAAACGCCWATAGCTTTGTTAGTGATTATGCACAATATTGCAGGAGGCAGAGTCAACAGGAAGATTTTTGAGAGAAGGTTTGTGAAAATCTAGAGGAGGAAGGGGAGGAAAGTTGGTTGGTGAAGAGCAATGAACAGGAACGCTGAGGAAGTATATAATAGGATTGAAAAACAAGGGGTCAGGGGAAAGATCCTTCTCCCTCTTCTTCATCAGAAAAGAAAATAGAGTTCCTAAACTGAAATTCTGCTAACCTTGCAAAAGGTTTTAATTCAAGGGATGGGTTTGATTTTAAATAAACTCATTTTCTTTTTTTGTAGGGAAAGTTTTCCACTTCAGTAACTCATTCAACCAGTCGCCCTTTAGAGCAAMTGGTTATAAGGTGCTCTATGAGCGCCTGCTTTTGCAAACTACCTGTGCACTGGAGTATTTTGTAGAACACGGCAATACAAACAAATCAAGACCTTTGCCCTGCGAAACTAATGCACGTCTGCCGTCCGTGACTCGCACTTGCTCCGTGTCAGGGGAAAGCYGGGGCTCAGTTTTGCCGTGTTACATTATTGGAGATCAGCTTCCCTGGGAAGCAAGAGGATAAAGGAAAGAGAGGGATATCCTGGAATGGAAAGAGGGTGAAGAGCAAAACTTTTCCRGCAAAGGTCCAGCAAACCTGGAATCACTACTGAAAGAAACATCAGCTGTGCTGTCAAGGTAAAGTTCTTTAACTTGGTTCTTTTGTTCTATGTTTCTCTTCTTCATAACTTTTTTTTTTAAGAATTTTTGTCGTGCTTTTGTTTAATGCATTTGAACTGTAATAGAGTTTGTGTGTTCCCACTATAAAAAATACTGAGCATCATGTATCCTTTATGTGTACGTGCAAGAGTGATATTTAATATGCCTAACTTATGTCAAGGCAGCTCAAAAGCCTTCTAGGCACTGAAAATAGTGATAATAGTATAAAGTAAGTGTTAATTTACGACCTGTTCTCTCTGCYTAATATGAAAAGGGGGAATGCTATTAAATCATTGTTCTACAAGTTGAAAATTAATCTCCTAGTATGACACATCCGAATGAGGTAACATGCAGCCAACAAGAGAAGCATTCCAAAGCCGAGTCGGTAGTTAGACTGATAAAAATCTTCAAGSAGATAGTTCACGGGAAGTAGTTTTCCTAATCAGGAAGGAATGCTGCATAATTTGACACAGTTTCTGGAAGCCTATGTGGATACTGCTCCCTATTAATCTGGAAGGAAGTAAGCCACTACAGATAGGAAGCGCACAAAGAGCATCCAGGCAGCAGCAGAAATCCTGYGTACTGTTTTTTCCATGGATATCCCATGAAGCCAGAATTAGGATAGAGTTTAGGTGTGCTAAACTATTTTGGGTCTCATATGTGGCCACTAGAATCAGTTTTCTCTAAAAAGCATATATATTATCAATTATATATGCTGGTGTTACAAATCTACTGATTTGGTCAAAATTCTGCTTCTGTTACCTCCTGAATATCACAGGGGAACACAAAAAAGCATGTGAAAAATTACTCTACTACAGTAGCAAGAAAAGAAAAAAAAAAGGCCTAGGGGAGAAAAAGGACTATGTCACATTTAGTATGTGACATGCAATTACAATTTTGCAGTAATGACATGTGAATGCTCTATACAAGCTCTAACGTATCTACCTAAAGATGGGGACTGCAATTGCAGATGGCCTTCATWATTCGATAACACAACAGGCATTACYTGAACATAAATTATGTTCTTTGTTTTGTTCTCTTTTTTTTTCCACATTGGATATGTTTTCTTTTGATTGATATTAAGCTAATGCTTTACCCTGACTATTATTTCCATTTGTCTCTCTTGCTATAGGGATATAATAGAAATATTTCTGCTTCCACTTAGAAACATATCTAATAYAAGCCCCTGATCTCACTACTGAGTGATAACAAATAGTTCAAACTCCATCATTTTATATACAAAGCTAGGATTCTTTTTTTTCCTATTTATTAATTTACATTTAATTACCTTGGCAATCGACACTATCTGCTGTTCTATCACACAGCCATTCCGTATTGTAAAGTCCATTTGCAGTTCTCCACAGCCAACTTTGTTTTAATTTTCCATCTGTAACCCAGTATCATTTTATATATGCGTATAMATACACATATATATAAGGGACTCTTGTCCCTTCACTACTCCCTCCCTTTGTAGAGATCTCCCTTTGCTGTGAAAACTATTTACTCAGCCTCTATTTTCTCTTACTCAATTTTTTTTTAATCCAATGCCAAGAACTTTTCCCATATTCTCTTGCAGTTTCTTCAACAACCTCYGGTGAGGAACCTCATCAAAAGTCCCACTGAAACTCAACTAGACTACATTCTTTGTCCACCTTTCTACTGACCTCCTCTAAAAACTCCCATAGTTGGACTTCCCTTTAGTAAAGCCACTTTGACTCTTCCCATATGCTCACTAATTCAGGACTTTTCTCTAGCTCCAACCAATTTGCACGGCACAGATGCTGGACTCATTGCTCTGCAGTTCCCTGGCTGTCTCCTGAAATTCTCCTTAAACAGCGGCAGAAAAATTAATCTTACAAGAGAATAGTTCTTCTGGTTTAGTTCCCTGAACTGGCTCACCGCAGAAGCCGGGAGGTCTCTCACTGTCAGTCAGATGAGCTCTAGCGCTAAAGAACAAATGAGAAAGTATAGCTAAGGAAGGCAAAGGAACGGGACCATCCTTTCCCACGGTAGCTAGCCGTTGCTCAGCTGAGGCACAACACAGAACCTGTATTAAACTTACTTGCTGGTTTTCTATGAAGAGTACTAGGGAACCTACAGGTGAGCTGTCATAGAGCCAGTCGATGCAGAAGACATCCTGAAACAAATGAGTGGTAATACCYCAAACCAGCGCAGCTGAATACAAAGTAAATTTTAGTCTACACCCAAGATCTACTTGCAAAACGGCTTTTATGGGTTGRGATAAAAGCTACTCAAGTATATTTGTGCAACAGTCACTGTTTATTCAGGATACGTGTAAGAGGAGACATTAAGTTCTTTAAAGTAACTAGACAGGTGAAATGAAAGCAGTCTTTACCCCAGACACAAACACGTACAAATGTGTGTGGATAGAGATTTTTAACTGGTTATTGCTTGCACGGGCTTGTCCACAAATAGGAGGAACAGTGGAAAGCCCGGAAAAGCTCATCAAGAAATCAGCAAAGTACTGCTGAATGCAAAAGGGAGATTTGAGACCCTGGGATTTCAGATTTCCGAGTTTCTGCTCTCCCTGCTGTGGCTGCACAAAGCGCTGTACTAATACAAGTGAGGGGTCACAAAAGGGACATTTGCTTCCTGCCAATCATGTACTGGAAAAATTCATGGAAAAACTGGAGGAATGAAACTGAGAAGCAGCAAGTGAGGCATCAATTTTTAAAATGGGCTGTAGGGCAGACAGAACTGTAAAATTAGGAAGTCTATCTTCTGAAGCAGGCACAACCGTAGAAATGAAGAGCAAAGAAATTCATGTTTGTCCATGTGCCAGTAATTCTATAAAAGGAAGAGTCAACATGGATTTCATAGAGGGAAGTCACACCTCACAAGTCAACCTCAAACAACGCCTGTAGTCACTGAGCAAAGAGATGAGATTAATCCGATAGATACAGAYGGGGTTCAGGAAGTCCCTAATATGTGATAGGCAGAAGCTGGGAAAATATACTGGAAAAAGTGTCAGCCTACACTTGCTCTGTGCTTATATGACTTTCCTAACCATTTACTTTTGCCAATGTCAGCAAGAGCTTACAGGACATTTGCTTTGAGCCTGTGCACACATGCCTGTTCTCACAGAATTTGTAAGAGCTTAATAGTTCTGAGACTTTCACGCCCGTGCTAGATTTGGCTAAGACGGGCAAAAGAGTTAAAAAATTTTGAAGGCAAGAGAGAAAAAGGCAGTGAAAACAGACTAACATTGGATTTGTTACAGGAGGATTTCACTAGCCTCCTTTCTTTCTTTCTTCACATTCCTAAACAATTCCAGCAAAAGCTTCTGCTGAACACTTGGCCACAGTTCTTATCCTGAAGCACTAAGAGTGCAGTAGAATCCAGAATTTAAACATGCTCTTCAAACCTGCTTGTCTTCAAGCATATTTGGATTTAATGATAAGAATCCCACAGAAAGTGTATTTCAGAATTCATTTTCTAAGCATTAGGTTCTAGAAAACAAAGATCCCAAGCCCACACTATCACAACGATTGATACTTCAATATTTACATYTCCCTACTTCACACATGGAAGTGAAGATGAAGTAGCCAAATTAGGGTCATAGAATCAAGCAGTTTACACAACCCATAGCTCATCAGATGTGCTAGCTTAGCTGACTTGATGCAGATTTCAGTACAGTTTCACGTTTTTGAGATGCACTTATCTTGCTAAAGAAYGTCATCGTTAAAAAAGCAAAGAATGTACCCTAATTTAATAGTCTAACTTAGATATTAGGACATATTCAAACACAGTCTATTACAAATGAATATTCTGAAATTCAAAACAGTTTCCAAGCTTTGCTGTTGATTCATATTATAGTAACAAAGTAAATAAGTTTCAAAATCTAAACACACCAGAACTTTGGAAAAGTTAAATTCCAAGTCTGAGTTCTGCAGCYTGAATCTATTTCTAGTAAGATGTTATTGCCATTTGGATTTGAAAATGGGTAATTTAGAATAAGTAGGACCATCTGTAAATAATGTCATTCAAGTACCTATCACAGAGCAAAATAAAAAATTCCTTTTAGCACCATTATGCAGAAACCCCCTTTTTTCCCCCAAACGATTCATAATAGCAATCAGACAGAAATGTCCTCGGTATGTTGAAACTAACTGGGTCCGGGTAAGAAGTGGCTGCATACCTCGAGGAAAACCTCTGCGGCACAGGAAGCCCGTTCGCCTTTCAGAACGTCATCCATCACGCGCGGGAAACTGCGGGAAAGGAACCTACCACTTCTTGACGGGCTTCTGCCTGGAGAGCCGCTTTGAAGCAGCAGCTGCCCACAGTAAATCTCGCTGACCCGTAGAGCCTTTCTCCACGTTTGCCAACCGTTCTGTCTCCCGAGTTACAACCGGGTTAGGCCCAAGTCACCAGCACCTGACAAAACTCAGAAGCCCCAACGAGAGGCGGATGTGAAGCCTTCAGAGATGTTGCCTTTTCCTCGCAGCACCAGCGGAGAGCCGTTACGTTTACCAGCAGAGAGGACTTGCTCTCTCTGACACAGGGCAGGGGACTGTCTGGCGAACGGCATCACATTGGTGCTTTTACAGCATGTAAGATAAACAAAATGAAAATTTCTGGCACAGGAATCAGGACTCTGTCATGACACCAAGTGCTGTAGCTTATTCAGTAAACCTTGAATGTTTAGCGGCTTAAGTCTGCTGTTCACACCAAAGTGGTGAAATGATTAGCATGCAATTAAGTAGAACGACAGCGCAGGAYACCCTAACGGTATTCTGCAGACATCAGTTAATTCAGCCTCACAATACTAATTTATTCATGCCCTCCTAATCAAACACACTTCTGCATTCTTCATGCTGACTCCCGTGGTCTCAGTGCCACCGAATTACTTGTTCTGCTGAAACTCCCCCGTAAACCACGACTTCTCGCCAGCTGGAGACACTGAAGACATGACACGGACCCCACTTCTTCCACTCTCCTTCAGACGCGTCCTGCTGTCGTCACCCCCGCCTGTCCTCTCCAAGGCGTCACCGCTCTTCTCCCAGTTCCCCACGTACTGCCTCCGACTCCCCTTCTATTCTTATTTTCCTGAGTGATGCTCTTATATGTTCCTTCCTTTCCTTTCTTCTCACCCAAACAACAGGCTGCTGCGGCTTCCACTCATCCCACAAAACACGTCACGGTGCCCCACCACTTCCTCCTACAACGAATAAACTCTAACCCGTGGAAAGGTTGAGGATTGTTTAAGAAGGTCCATTCCTTTTGTGTAAATTTTGCAAACCAGAATATTCGTAACTTTTCCCATTTTCCTGTGCCTCTGATCTCTTAYTCATTTTTCAAATGTACTAGCTAAAGAACAGAAGTTTTATTTAGCTTCAGCTGGGCTGAGAAATCTAGCCCGATATAAATGTCTGGCATGCTTGCGTTAGTGCTGGACTTCTGGCTACTTGGTTAACGTTCAAGTTTAGGTCTTCTGGACTGAGCACTGCCCCATTTAGTTGTGTTAAACACCAAAAATGGATTAACACACTAGAATACTATGGCAAGATCAGCATTAGTCCTTTACCCTGGAACATAACAAAGAGGCTGTATACRTCCTTTTGCATCCTCATATGAACAAAACATGGTAGCAGACACATAGTGGGAGAAAGAATATTCATTCCAAGAATATTTTTGTCCCCAAATAACAAGTGGGTGGGGAATTAGGAGAGTATTTGCCTCTCCTGGAAATATGCCTGAGAAGACAGAAAACTAATACAAAATAAGATTAAATTGCTACCAGTATAGAGTAGAAAGAAACTTGGGCAAAACGGAACAGTGACTCAGAATCAGAATTCATTCCTTCATGTATTTGCAAGAGAAAGCAAGTCGATGCTGCCCCTTACGCAGACCTCTGTGCAACGTCTCCTGAAAAAAACAAATAAAGAATTGCTTTAGAAGAAAATATTTTCATCCATTTTCTCTTTTGGAAGAACTGTGAATGAGTAGGAAAATAATGATTAAACCAAGAAAAGTCTGGTAGAATGTTTTCTAAGGATAGATTTATACTCATGAAATTCCAGTATTCCAGCATATGGGAACTACACATTTTGTCAAGCAGCCTGAAAACCAGGTAATGCTAAATTACCTATTATGTTTTGAAAAGATAATTTCACAAGTTTCATGAAAAGAACTCCCCTCCAAAAAAAAATTTTTTTCTTGGTCTTTAAGATTCAATGTAAACCATAATTTGAAAAACATGTAGATATACCAAGTCTTGGGAAAGCAGTGGATTGCCCAAAGACACAGCAGTAATGTCTTCAGCAGGTACTAATATTGAAAAAAATCACGTAAAAATTTGCATTTCTAGTAAAAATTCAGGAAACAGACATGCCAAACAATCTAGCCTGGTTGCTGGCAATACTTTTGCACTAGCATTTTATTTTATTTTATTTTATTTTATTTTATTTTATTTTATTTTATTTTATTTTATTTTATTTTATTTTATTTTTTAACTGTGGTAAAACTCAGGGCAAATTACGAAATTCCATCTAAGAAATGAGGTAAATGTGTAGGTGCTGAACACGATAGGCCCTACCCTGCTGCAGTTAGCATGGCAAAGTACTTAATATAACTTTATTAAGACCTAACTTGAAAATATCCATATTTCAGCACAGTCACTCAGAGGTCAGTGCAGACTTATTCCACACCACCAGACAAACTACCACAACAGAATGCTTGTACGTTGGTATAATACTGCCCAAATCACACGGTTTGCATGATAGCATGAAACCCTCAAACTAGCCTAAGATGTATACTTGTGCCAGGCAGGCTGGCAATATTACCATGGAAAAAAGAGCATTTTGAAGAGCTTGCTTTGTCGTCTGCACTACGGATGTGTCTTTGCGGGATCTGATCTACGAAGAGAATTTCAAGCTGGGCTTGACAAAATGTAATACAATGAATGTTTCCAAAGGCATAAAATTTGAGAAGTCTTTGTAATAGACTTGTTCCTTGGACCCAATAATCTTYGAATGCTTCATTTACTTTCAGTAGGCACTGGCACCAAGGGCTAAAGGCTTCATTTACAATGAAGGCAGGAGGAAGAAGATACACCACTTCACAGAGCCTCGGGAAGGAAAATATATGTCATCCTAGTCTCATTTAGAAAAGGGCTCTGGTTCCTTAAATTTCCATTTTTAATAAAAGAACTAGAAAGTGAATTCTTAAGGAAAGTAATAGAAAGAGAACAGTCTCCAGCTGGGAAGAAAGAAAAGGGAATGTAATATGAATGAATTCATATTTCATTCAAATATGAATGAATTCATATTTGACAGCTCCCCAGAATGAAACAACCTGAATTTGGAAAGGAAAGATTAACTTCAGAAATCAATTTGAAAGACAGTATTTCAAGAGGTAAAGTACTACTGAGTAGTTATGCAGTTCTCAAAGTGTGGACAAGTAAAGGAGCAAGCTCTATTCTGAATGACATTACTAAGAAAACACCATTAAACCAAAATTTTGGTTCCTAYAATTAAGACAGAGAAAGCATCAAAAGACTGGCAAGTAAAACCATATTTCATTTTTTTCTCTATTTTGTAACTTTAATTTTAGAGTTAAGAACTTAATCTTTTGTTTTGGTTGAATTATCTTGCTTTTTCTTTGTTTTTAAGCATGTTCAGGGTCCCARGTAAATTAGGTGAATGTGATATTTGGAGATTATATGGAGAAAAAATATCCAAAGAAYCAGTATTACTGAAGTTTAGTACAGTTTAGGAACCTCAGGAATTGCAGTTTTTTCTCTTCAAGCTGCAAAGTCATTTTAAGGACTGTTATAAGTATCAGACCTTGCTTGTACCTGGCAGATCTATGCAAAGTCCCTTTTGATGAGGATTAAGAATAATGAAAGAGTCTACAATTTTTGGTTAACACCATTTTTGTCACAGCAGCTCTGGAAAGTATAATAAATACAAATAATACTCCATGTTATTATAAATCTTCCAGCCATTGGATACCTTAATTTCATGAATCACTTTTTTTTTGTTTGTTCTTAATATAGTTGCGATCCACTGATGCAATTTTGCATCCACACAGCACCTATTTGTACTAGCAGTGAAGGTAGCAAAAAAAAAAGGGGGGGGGGGGGATGAGCCATTGTAAGCAAGACGGTTTCTTTAGCAGCAAATTCTAAGTTATGTCAATGTAAGTGTTTGTAAAAAAAAAAAAAAAAAAAAAAAGGCAAAAACAACCCCCCCCCTTGATTGCATTGGCGGTCCCTCCTTACAGCTCTGTCCGCAGGCTGTGTCTCTCGCTGGACAGGGTAAGCAAATCATTAAAGGCCAATGTTTTGTGAATTTTATCGCTAGCATAGACTACTTCTTTTTAGAGCAACTTTAAAATTAATATTTGAAAAAACAGACTAACAAATCAATGCTGAAGTTATAAAAATATACAACAATCAGCAAACTCATMTGGATATTTGGAACAGAAATTAAAATTATTGGAACATGACATTACTTAAAATTAAATATTAAAGAAGATGCAAAATTTGAAACCAAGTCTTCATAAGAAAAGGATCTGAATACATTGCTTAGGAAAACTGAGGTTCAAACTGAAATAAAGCAATAAAARTGACAACTGCAGTGTAAGAGAAATAAGCGGAGGTTGGCGTATAGGSTACAATTAAATTCACCGAGTTTAGAATAGGGGAAAATAGGAAGCTGTAGAAATACACCAGTGTTAGTCTAGGACTCTTGCTGTTTTTATACCGGCCTCTAACTAAAGCGACCAAAAGCTACTTGGCGCAGTTTAGAAACAAGACCAAACCGCCCTCCCTCTCCTCTCCCCGCGCCGCCTTGCAGCTGGATTTGCCCCGGCGACTGCTCCTGTTGCTGCTACTGTGCTCCTGCTCCTGTTACTGTCTTACCCGTATCGCACAGATTTTACTGCAGCTTCCTTCCTCCAGAAATCTGATTTTTCTATTACACCTTCAACTCCTGTAGGCAAATTTAGTTCCTTACGCCGTTGTCCATCAGCGAGAGCAACCTGAGCGCTCTGTACAATAAAATTCCGCCAGGAAGTACCCAAGGAAGTACCACAAGTTTCTCAGTGAGATACCAACACACGCACGTTGTGTTTCAAAGGGGGTTCACATTGCAATTAAGAACCCAATTAACACTAAATAAAAGGATGGAAAGGAGCCCTAGAAATTTACTGAAACTTTCATACAGAAAGAGTCGGAATGTCAAAATTTAAATAAGAGGGAAAAACCTTAATTAKAAACCAATGAACTGTCTTAAGAAAAAAAAAAAAARGAATCTTTTTTCAAAACATAAATAGGCAAGGCAATGCATCTAAAGWTCCCAACTCGATATGTACGGAGGCTGAACCACACCAATAATTAAAGTTCAAGAGTACTAGGAATCCTCTATGCTATTTCACAACGATTTCTATTCTGTTTCACCATATTACTATTTCACTACACTCTGAGCAGAGAAAGAGAGAATTTGATAGTAACGATATGGCACTAATTAAAAAGTCCCATGAGGGGGGGGACTTAGAAGAAAGCAAAGTTCAGGACACCCAGTAGGAGTTAGGGTCACAAAAAGAAGTAAGCTAAAGAAGAAAGTCACAAAGAAAACATCTACAAGGAGTGCTACTGTTGAGAGAAGGGAGAGAAGCAAATGCTCCCATACGCCATTACCAAGCAGCCTGAAACTTAAACCAACACCACTGGTATGGGATTTTTCTTACAAGATCAAAAGGAAGCAGCAATGCCATCTGCTGTTTGCTTAGAAAAATTGTTAGAGCAGATGTTCCCATGTGTGGACCCTCCATCCCTTCAACTAAGAAACCACTTGAAAAATAACCATGAAATAACATGGGGAAAACATCTGCATGGTGTACAGCAGACCACCAGTAGTGAAGCACAGGAGAGCCAAGAGAGGAGGAGAGAAAGGGCTGGAACAATCCAAGCACGTCTACGAGTAGGTCAGAGACAGGCACCCCATCGCGTGGCATAACCTCCATATGTATACATATGTATAACCACTCACTGGTTGTCTTTTCCTTTCATTACTCAGCAGGAGGAAGCCAGATTTCTCACCCATCGGACCTATGTCAGGCAAGACACTCTGCCTGTGTAGTCAAGCCAAATACCACAAAAGAATGCGCTAAAGAACTTGTATAGCACGGCAYGAGAATGACCAACTCCCTCCTCTCTATCTGCTTCTACCATAGCTAGCACAATAAAAATATGGAGCTGTACCTATCATTAGGAAGAGGGAAAGCGTTTGCTTTCCACATTCCTGGAGCTACTTTTTTCATAACTGCAAAATTTTCAACAATATTTTTTTAAAAAAAGTGGTACCTCCTAGTGGTAGGACTATTTAAAGTATCTAACCCCTCATTAAATCTTTCTGTATTACGGGATTTTACTCCATGATGTTTCAGCAACTGAACTTGTATGGAACCTTCTRTATCTTTTGGTAAGTCTTTCAACAGAGTAAGTACAGTAATTACAGGCACCAAGATGTTATGGTGCCACTGAAGGTACCATGGGAGACAGAAAGCTTTACCGTGCTGCAGAAAGAAAACAGAAGGTGCACTTAGCGTTCTGTCTATATTCTGGGAGGCTTAAAGATGGCACATCTGCTGTTCCCACAGCCCTTCTAGAAACGACCACAAAAAGCGTTACAACAAAGAGAACAACTTAATATTACGTACAATAACAAAAGGCATTTTAGAGATTACGTAATTAGATAATTACTTGGCTTGAGTTCAAAAAMCGTTCATGGCAAAACACTCTGAAAGGACTGATGAATTTTCAGAGCGTACGATTTCAGTAAGGAGGCAACATGCAGCCACGAWGCTCTGAAGGAAGTTAATGAGTGGATGGTAAGCATCGTTGCAAAAAAAACTGAAGACAAACAGCTGAAAAAGCGAATACTTTATCTCAGTGGAGACATCACAGTGAACTGTTCATTTATCTTGACCTCATTAACTCCCATTTTAATAATAGATCTTTGAAAAGATTAACCCAGCCAGCACTGTATCTGTTCTACGTACATACGCAGAACAGACTATTTGGCGTTGCAAGTCGCCCTTGAAATCRCCCGGCTACTTGCTTTGCCAGCAACCTGCAAAGGGGAGCAGGCTTTGCCGAGCTGCCATGTTCTCCAGCTGCCTTGGTGCCACCTCACAGCGTGCTTGCCAGTGTCTCCGTGAATAGACCTGCTCCTTTCCCATCACTGAGGGGGACCAAGGTGGGCACTGTGACTTCTTGAGCTGCCACCTCTTTTTTTTTTTTTTTTTAATCACTTTAGGGAAGCCACAGTCCCTCGTGAAGTTTTGTTCTGAGCAGACTGATAAGTCATGATCTGCCACGCTACAGTCATTTGTCCCTGATGCTTTTGTAAGACAGACCGAAGGACTGGCAGAGTTCAACTTTCAGAGTAGTTGGATGTCAGGGATAAATGCCACTAGGACAGAGGCACTTTGCAGAAGGTTCAACAAATAGAGGTTTCTGAAGATTATCAGAGATTACAACTCTTTCTGCTGGTCCACTTCTCAACACATTCTGCTGCTGGATCCCTTACGTTATTACAATGACAGTTTGGACATGTCTTGSTCTGAGGTCCCTGATCTTCATGTACTTTTTAAAATTAAATACTTGCTTTGCTTTTAATGCAAAATGGCAGGCACCAGGATTAACTGGATTCTTGATTTTGCCACCAAGTCTGTCAGCCATTTAGCTATAACCTTGCACAGGGATGGGCAGCTCAAGTGACTGCAGACCCACCTGCCTGCGTTTCCTGGCATTGGCTTTTAAGATTTTAAGAACATACTACTGCACACTCAAACCAAAGTCAAACACTGTGAGAGAGGAATGGCCACAGTTTGTTTGTTTTTCTCTCTCTAGATTGAGCTACTCTTTCTATAGTGGCCTGGGACTCCTGTAGCGCAAGTTAAGCAAAACTCTTCTCTCCGCTGCCTCCCAATCCACCAGAAGAAATCTCAAGTAAGGATGGTACTGTAAATTAATGCCAGAAAGAGAAGAGATATTAGAAGGAGACAGACTTGCATTCTGAACGCTTCCAAATATGAGCAGGCCAGAGTGAATTGAAATAAAAAATAATTAAAAAAAAAGCCAGCTGGGAGATGCTGGTACCGAACTACAGCTGGCTTCAATTAAACCATGGGCAAAAGAAGAGTTCAAAAATCCAGAAATTTGAAGAAAATGAGCCTGACTGAACTAGTACATATGCTCAGAAGGAGGGATGTTGGAGGCTGAAACTTATGGAATGAAAGCTGTGTGAATTAGCACCAAACCAAAGACTGAATTTAGAAAGCCAAAAAAAATAAACTTTATAGGATAGTTCATATATGAGMTCCTTCAGAGGGTGATCTTCAAAATAGTTTAAGATTTGAGGCTTAGGCAAAAGAACATGCCCAGCACATGCAACAGAAGAGTATAGTAGGGATGGGACTCTTACTTTCAATACAATCTTTCAATACATCATGATACAAGTTGTCCARCTAGGAAAAGTCTTAGATGTGTCCTGTTTTCTTCAATCATTCCAGATTAATCATTCTTAGAAGGCTTAACTACACTACATACTGTGCAGATATTTCTAACTTCTCACCTCATTTAACCCATTTATTCTGACTTTTCGTAGGGTCATTCAAGTGTATTCTGACCAGTGTATGGCTTTTTTTTTTTTTTTAATATCTCAACCACCTAAAGTAAGCCCGAATCTCTAAGTGAACATGTCAAACCTTTCTCATTTAACCACATCACTTCAATAGAAAAGAAGAAGACAGAAAGAATTATTATCTGGAAATTCTCATTTATCTAAAGATAGATGTCCTCCAACACAGATGTCCTCCAACATCTATCTTTAGACCTTCACAATCCCTTTGTGTCGTTGTTGAGAGAAGCAGAGGTTATTTTATAGGTTTCTAAATAATTACTTTGTCCAAGTTCATGAACTTGCAGTTTATGTCCTAATGCCTGTGTTTGTCTTATAAGTGACTGAGAAGCGATACCACAATTGCATTAGCATTGTCAGCTACGTAGTTCAGTGTCGAAATATCACACATATTTCARATCCAGGAGAGCTTTGTAACTGGATTTCAACTTTGCAGAAGAAATTATACCCATTTTAAGGCACCGAAAATACAAAACTGACTTCGAGAAATATGGAAATTAATTTGGTTGTTCTGACAGGTTCACATATCCACAACTGCGATTAAGCATCTCATTCCTACTCCGGATTTACATGTTACTTCCACTAGCTAGCTGAAATTTTTCCTAGTAACATATATTATAGGCTTGCTTCAGATGGAGATAAGAGATATAAATGAGTGATGCTTTGTTCCAGAAGATATTCATATTGACAGAATATGTCAAAAGGACAAATTTGTTTCAAGGGATCACAGCTGCAGATAATTATTGCCATTTTCCTATCCATGACTGCCTTTATTCCATAGGGATGTTTGAAAAGCATCCCTCTGCAAGGGATTCTAGAAATGGAGATGAACACATACACATTTGTTATCAGAAGAGGTCAGAATGATCAATTTTTATGTTTACTCTCTGCATGACTGTCCCAAAGAATAAGCGAAAATGTTGCTGCTTCATAATGCATAAGAGAAAGAAAATTAATAAATTAATCTGACTGGTCAAAGTTCAGTATCGTTGATTTGTGAAGTGTTCATGTTGTGAAAGGTCATTCAGCGTATACAGAAAGCTTTTAACAACTAACACTTCAAACTTATACTCTTCATTTCCGACTTAAAATAGCTTCAGGCAGGTCCACAGATGATCATTTTCTCTTTATCTGGCTTCTAAGTAGCTATTCCCCTTAATGTCACAAATCCAGCATTTCTTTTTCAGATGGAACACGTTGAATAGGGATTAAAAAAAAAATCATTTACCAAGTGACTGCTCATGATGAGAGATCAGATAAAAATTATAGCTGGTGGCGTCTCTTTCAAAGGGCGTTCTGGCCCCCAGTCCAACAGAAATCCAATTTAATGCCAGAGTTTAAATGTGTGCGTTTCAGAATGCTTCCTCCATTGCTGTAGATGTTGGACCGCTGTCTCCTTCCCGTAAGAGCTCTTAGGGCACGGAGGCACCTGATGYGCCCTGGAAGCAGAGCGCAACCGGATTCGGAAGCAGTCAGGAGAACGGATGCTGCTGATATGTGCGGTACTGGAAAGCCCTTCTGCCTGCTCGTCCCTGCTGCCTATAAGCACTGGTATATTGGCTTGATTCCTCCCTGCAGTCATTAATCTTCGGGGCCTCAGCTGGGGGATCTCAAACTGTGAAGCAGCTGTCAATGATGCTTCAGAAGGAAATGCAAGCAGCCGGAGTGAACACTGGCGCCTTTGTGTCCTTGGCTTGCTTCTTCCTGCCACCGGGCAGCAATGCTCATCGGCAGCGTTACAAGTGTGCGTTTACTCTCTTCGAACGGCCTAACCAGCTACTAGATTTATCCACCATTCCTCTATCCAGAAATATGCTATATTTGCAGTCTAAATGTTTCTCAAATTAAAAATTCCCCAATTTTAGAAATAAAATTAATGTTAACGCCAGTAGCTTCCATTCCAATGTTTTAAAAATATATTCCACTATTTCGAACAGAAAACTGATTTTTTCAGGTCTTTGAAAATACAGGAAAAAAATCAACTGGAAATAAAAATTTCAATTAGAAATTGCTTTTAAGCAGAATTCCTATTCTCCTGCAATATTTTTATCTTTACTAACTCACAATCCAAACAAAGACAAACAGTGTTTTTAAAGTACTAGGTTATGCCTTTATACTAGCCCAACTTGTATATCCAAAAATAGATAATTGAGGTTGTTGACTGTTCTTATGATCTCAGATCCCAGCTGCACGTCCCTATGCAATGTTTTACCAGCAAATTCATCATATACCGGGCACTAAAACGCAATATCATAAATTCAGTTCAAATTATATTGGCCACATATTGCCTGTTTTGATCCTTCTCCTCGGAGGCCGCCGAAGGAGGTACAGAATACTGGACCATACCCAGAACCATAAGTTCAAGAGAATTTATTGTTGTGAAACAGCATGAATCGCAGGCCTAGGAGCAAGCGCGAGACAATGCCGCAGAAGGAAAAGCCAAGGCACTACGAGCACATGATGGATGTGTCTCGCTCCGTGCAGAGCCCCATCTGGTTTTATAACTCCTTGCCTTTCCCAGTTTGGTAACTGAATAACATACACCCTTCTTAAGAATTCTGATTACAAGAAAAAATGGTTCGATGGACAAACCTGGTAATTCTTGAAAATRTGCTTCCTACACAACTTAGTGTCTTAAGAGCTGAGTCAGAGATTTAACGATAACAGAAGTATGCTGAAAGTCGATAGGTAGGACATATCTTCTCCCACCCTCTTCCAAAATAAAGATTGTCCTGGAAAATAACTAAGACGTTATTAGTCCTCCATTTTTCCTCTCACTGTCCTATTTCTGAAGATGTTCTGTAGTTACTGCTGGTAGTTATAAGAGGCTTAGCAAAACAAGGATGGACAGGAAGATTTGAAAGAAGGAATGAGATGCCGCTTATGAATACAGATGTAGAAGTTAATAATCCGAAAAGAAAGTTTATAATGAAGTGTTTATTGATGTAGCAGAAGCTAATTCATCCCATTACAGTTGTCTTCAAGTCTACCATCAATAAATTCACAGAGGCTTTCTTTCTTGTGTACAAGAAAATGATGTAATGATCCAGTTTAGTATGTTATGGATGGGGAATTCAAATAAACTGCTTTGTTTCGTTTCAACAAAGAGGCTTTTGCTTTTTCCAGGAACACTATCACTGCATAGATATACTTTATTATACCAAAATATGTAAGCCAGCATCTAAAAACACTTAAAGTGGTCTTGTTAGTGCTAGATTCCTAATAAACAGGAAAAGATAATCTTTTAATAACCTAATAATAACTGGAAAATATCTTGCCTTGRAATGACAGCATCTACTAATATATTAATATCTATTAAGCATATATTATACCTTAAGCATCTATTTTATGAGATTTTGTCCTGCCAGGCTTGGTCTCACCCTAATGTGTCAGTCAGAGGAGAGGATTTTCAGAAAATACGGGTTTCGCTTTCCAGTTCTCAGGAAAGGCGACACTAGCTTCTAGCTAATATCCAATCACTGTGCCAGAATCTGGAGCAATAACAGCTGCARCGAAAATTCCAGCTAAAATAAAGCAACTCAAAAGTTTTCTGAGTAGAAAAAAATTATTCAGTTGTCCAAAAATCTCAATGACAGCTTCCATAATTACAGTTTTGACTGCGTTTGAAAAGACTGAAATTGAACACTAAACTTTGATTGCATTCCAAGTATTTTGCTGATAGCATTTAAGTGTGCATAGAAATTAAGCTGTCATTGAAATTTTTGGACAACTGAATAACAGTGGATGATCATTAAAAGATCATTAAGAAATCCTTCCAAATCCATCCAAAAATCTCCAAAGTCAGGTGAAGGATTCGCTTTGAAATGAACTTCTACGGAAGTACAGTTTCAAAATGGGTCCGGTGTAGGGGATTTGTTTGGGGAGCCTGCCCAACGAACAAAAGCCTAACAACGTGGCTCCCTTAACGAAGGCTAGCTAATAATTGCAAAAGTCAGATGATACGTAATAGGAGCACAAGGATTTCTTAATGATCTTTTAATGATCATCCACTGTATGGTACAGACGTAACCTAAGGCACACCAACAGGTTTACTGTATGCAGTTTAGTCAGGTGTTAATTAATTAATTAATTAATAATTAATRCTACCAATAATACGGAATATTTATGTTTTGCAAATCATTCACAAGTTATTCTAGATTCCTCTCAATTTGATATTCACAATTCTTTTGCAAAGTAGTTTGGATAAATATTAAAATATATTAAATCAGACGAGTTGTCCTTTCGTCCAGACCTACACCGCTCGGCCCTGTGTTATACGCACCACGCACTTCTCATTCCACTGAACACCGTCTAAAGCGAAAGGACCCTCGCAGGAAAGTGCATCCTGTTTACTGGAACRTTCACATTTATATTTCCATTTCTGGATCATGGTGTGACTCAGCGATTTCATTTTAACACAATTCTTTTTGTTTCCATTTCCATTTTGCTAGATGTGCTCTGCATTCGCGTGTAACATAAGCACAAGATATTCATCCCAGAACTCTGATCTTTAACCCACCACCAGCGCACAAACCGCGCGGTTTATCCACCGGTGTTCCTTCTGGAAGAGCTCTCAGTTTTTTTTTTTTTTTTGCTTTGCCTGATGTAAAACTATGAAAGTGAGGGAAAAAAAAGCAGCTTAGAGTCTACAGGGCACGGAAGCATACGCGACTTCTCCCATTTCCTCTACTTTAGAAGGAAATTGTGTGTTCACTGGGCAGAGGCAAGAAAACAGATTTCAAGAAATGATGCAATGGGTAACGTTAAAAAACGACGAACAGCTGCTCAGAAAATGGAGTACCTTCTCACACTGCTCACATAGTCTAGGAAAGTGTTAGACTCGCAAGAAGCAGCAGCCCAAGTGACTGCCCAACCCCGAGAAAGAGCCGCAGGCGGCACAAACAGGCGTACTGCACCGGCAGCGCCCAGCTTCCCCGCACGGGCAGCACCTCAGCAGCACAAAACGTGCCGGAGACAGGGAAGAGACAGGGAAGGACAGAAGTACCCAGGACTTGCAAGATGAACTGCACAACGCCCCAGGGAGCGATCAGAACAGGACAGCGTGCCCGGCTGCGTAACAAAAGGAAGCTTACAAATGCAAAGATTAAAAACTCCAGGCTCTGTAAATCAGGTTTATCAGTTTCACTGTGATCTACTGACAACTAGTTGATGAGCATTTTCATTATTCACATTTTTGTCTTGCAATTTTTGTGCATACTGTTACAAAATGCRTAATGCAACGTATATTTGTGTACTGCAACGTATCTTGTATTATGCACATTTTTGTGGAAAGGATTTATCATCATCTATGTATAGCTTTTGAGGAGATGACGCAGCTTCCATCATGCTGTTTCTTAAACAATAAATGAACGGATTACTAGAAAACATGTTAAGATAATGAAAAAAACATTGCCYTTTGCATATGGAAAATGGAGATTTGGTTACAGAGGAAACCTTGGACAGTATGAAGAACTGAAGACCAATTTCCTGAATCTGGTCTTAAGGGCTTTAACCACAAGCCTTACTGCACATATGCTGGCTTCATAAACCTCAGTACTTGTCGAGGCATCTAGAACTATTTTCCATGTAAATAATGCCTRCCTATATGAGAAAAGCATGCAAAAACTGCCGTTTTTTTGCATGCTAACATCAATTTTGCACCATGCAGACTGCTCGCCCCCCCCCCCCAAATCACAAATTGTCACAAAGAAATGCAACAGCAGCAGCTGTTTCTAGTCTCACACATCAAGAAGCCTAACACACTTTCTTCCCTCGTGGATTTACTAGCACAAATGTAGGTATCCAGGCAGTCCTACCTCACCTCCACGCATAGGAGCACTGCTCTAGAACAGACCTCGTCACTGAGCAATGGATGCTGGGCAGAAATACAGGACYCCACCGTGGTCCCACCTGTGCAGCTGCACCTTGTACCCCCTGTGTCTTGSGGGGAACTAAGGCATCTCCTACTAACTTTCAGTGGCTTCTCTTGTCAACGCTGCACAGAACAAAAAGCAGCTACTCTAGAGCTAGTTTTCTCCTAGTAGCAATTAGCTAATAAAGTCCTCCTCCTGTACTTAATCTCCTCAGTTACACTCTGTCCTTTCTTCAAGCCCTGGTACTGGGCCATTTGTCAAGTACTCGATTCTCGCACATTCAACAATTCCCTCCCAAAGTTTCTGTAGCGGTCCTCAGTGGTATCTCAGTTGCTAAATGCTCAGCAGTCATGTTAAGCCAAATCAATCCAAATCAAAGCCAACGATGATTTAATGATTCAACGGAAAGGAGTGCCGGATGACCTGCGAACACTACAAAGTTTTTCCACTTCACTTTCTTCCTGGATAGTCTACATTAATAAAGTGAACTATTCTGCTCCACTGTATGAGTCCAATCTACAATATCTGGTTTGAAAAAAAAAGTAGCTATAACTGAGATTGTCAGGAGCAAATACACCAAATAAAAATTGTCAGCTACTTTCTTCAACTACATGAGTTCCAACAAAAAGGAAGTGAATGGAGAAAAGAACCGCAGGAAAAACACGTGTGCTTACAACTCTGTTTTTCATGGAGACACATGGAAATGGAAATTCTCTACCACTATCATTAAGCAGTTTGGATGTAGTACTGTGTTGAGTCAACAGAYAGAAAACAATTTCATAGCCAGAGGCCTCATTTCTACATATGGACCTTTTTCCCTACTCCTCGAACATCTTTTAGTTTAAATGAGAAAACGCCATTGAACAACCAGGCTCCGCAGCACCAGGCGTGCTCCCCCCATGCAGACGGCTTCCCCAGTTAACAGCGGTAAGTAACTGGAAGGGAAATCTTCAGTACAGATGCCCAAATTGCTCAYGTTACTGCCCTCCGCTCTTACGTCGTCGGCACATGCACGTACCTTACTAACGAAGGGACCACAAGCGGTACAGAAGGACAGTTCCTACCCTGCGGCTCACGGCCTTGGCTCTTCCAGTTCACATCGCCTTGATCATCCTCTTGGCCTCTTCTCCTTAGGGCGACAGCGACACCCAAGAATCCGTCCCTTGCACCTGAAACGTCCTCCCGACGGCTTGTGTCAAGCAACCAAACTCGTCTTTTCAACACCAAATGAGAAAAGTGCCGTTCAAACACCATATTTACACATGGTGCTCATTCCAAAAATTCCTCTTATGGTTTAACTTTGAGGAACCGGATAAACATATTGCTCTTTGTTTATCTCATGACTGAAATCCTCAAACATCCTGTGCACTAGAATATTTTTGCCCTCATGACGTCAAATGCTCTTTCAGGCAGTATTGAAACATTTAGCTTTGCAAGATAGCAAATGTTGGGGGGGTTCTAGCATGTCAGTTTTACTTTTAAAAACTTTAAACATATCATAGTATCAAATGTAATATTATAAGCTGTTACAAGAATATGTAAATGATGCATATAAATATTCAATACATACATTTTAATAAAACAATTCTGAACAAAATCATTGAAATAAAACATCTTACCAYATCAAACCCATACGTTTTTGAAATGTACTGTTCAGAAATTCATAAAAGATACCAAACATTCATTTCTATTGCTATTATCACAAAGTTACCAAAATTAGCAGTTCCTACAAATCTGTGCTTCACTAAAACTAAATTAGTGAGGATCTCAGAGGCTAAGAACGACCACGCATTACATATTGCCCGCACACCAGTGACAAATCACAGGAAAGAAAAGCACGCAAAGGCTGAGAAACGTCTCCTGAATAAAGAGGAAGGTGGAACAGGACCACGTCAAACCTGCTGCTTTCCCTATCGAAAACTCATTTCTATGCAGCGTAAGTAGTAACATTTGCAGCCACACACTCCCTCTTCATTCTGCAAATACTGAGGTACGGAAGAGAGGCCAGATTAATTAAACGCTTCCATTAAAAAAGAGCAACATTTACTTCTGCTTCTGCAGCTTGCCAGGAGAATAAATCACGCAAAATTTACCCGATCTTTTAATATGCAGAGATACTGCTGAGCAGTTCAGCGGGGCTTGGTCTCAACAATGTTATACCTGTCCAGTGGCCAAAGCCTCAGTGCCAATCTGGCACCGTTTCTGACATTCAATATACTGATGCTTACCTTTGGCGATTTGGGAGCAATTTATTTTACCAGAGGTGAATACCACTACTGCAAGACGGCCCTGAAGTTCAGTGTGCGTGAGGAYGTAAGGCAAACAGACCACTTCTGCAGGATTATTCCCATGCATGCTTATTACTATGCATGTGTTTGTTTTTTAATTGAGCTCTGTAGCTTAATGGTTACTTGACCTGCAAGAGCATGTTGCAGAATATCTGCGAATACATGAACATTTGGCGAGGCACATTTTTCTAAATAAGACATTGTTCTATTCTCATGATTCACATAAAAGACCTCATACAATTGAGGACATTTAAAGAGTTATCCAGGAAAATACCTAACTATGCAAAAATGTCTGCTTAATTTATTGATTCATTTTGGACCATCATGGGAAACTTAGGGCCTAAAAATATCTTACCCATAGGCTTTATGTTCACATTTCATACGTACTGAGAATGACTGACTGTACTGGAGGCCCTTGGTACCTGTTGCTGAAGTTTCTTTACTCGGTATTTTTCTTGGACTGGAGTTGCAGCCAACTGGTTGTAATTGACCCTCTATTGGGACAAGTTAGGATAAGAACATATGCCTTTCCTTAAAAAAGGAGAGAGAAAAAAAGAGAAGGAGAAAGAGAGAGAGAAATATCACCAGTATTTATTTTAAGTTGCCTTCATTTCTAACTTTTTTGGCAGAAAGTCAATCTTCTGTCATAATGCAGAAGTCCATTTAAAAGCAGCTCCTGGAAAAAAAGACTACACAAGGAACTGAAACCTAGCTAAAATATAAAATTTAGGAACACAACAGCAGAGTTATTTCTGCCCTGTAGGGTGTACTGTCTAGTACACCTGATATTACCATAAGATTTCTGCATATGAAATGCCAGGCTGGCATTTCTCTTTAGGGCAGTCATTAGTCAATTTGTCATACATCATGCAAACACAAATTACTAAATTATAACTGCGGATGTGCAAACCTCCTATGGTTCTTTACCTCAGGCCAACTATTTCTAGGCTAAACAAACTTGACACCAGGCTTCAGCAGCAATAGTAACAATTCCACAAGGCTCTCAGGGGATTAGTGGCTGTACCATGTGAAAATATGCAAATTCTGTCTAATTTTTCATGTATGAAAARGGGAACTTTATTTCTGCTAAACTTCTGCATGCAGAAAAGTGTATTAAAAAAACAAAGCTATTACCTGTTTACTTGACTCTTCCAGAAATGTGCTATATGKTAAGCTTTGGTGCACATACGTGGAAACTCCCACCATCTTATCTTTGCTGATGAGCTCACACTCGTGCTAGTTTTATTCTGATTTTTGGCATATAAAGCCCTCCCTCCAAAATCTGCAGGCCATGCTCAACGGCACTGGCACCCAGCACCCCCTTGTTCCTYCTCCAGAGTCCAAATACAAGCTCACAGATATAATCTTCGTAAAAAGTGCTTTTTTTCTCCTTTAAACACGTGCAAAACCTTAATATTTCAAAAATTGTTATATATGTTTTTCTTCTTCCTAAAGGTATTCTTGTTTTGCTGTCTTTAAGAAAATACATGAATGCTTCYGACATTCAGACGTTAAATTCTGAGCTGTAAAATACTGACCGATGAAATCTACTCCTTTCTTGAGAASAAGTGAGATTCCTTCATTCTTCTGTTAAATGCTCCAAGCTCTATCATAAAATATAACAACCGGGACCAGACTCCACAGCGATCAACTAAATAATTCTGTGGTATTTTTAATAAAAACAGTAATAATGAATTAATAATCTGGTGGATAACAGGTATTCCATCCAAAAGACAGCTCCTTCAGTAGCTTGGTAGCTCCTGATGCTGTGCTAGGTCTCTGATTCAGTATTTAACAGACTATTTAACCTCTCCCAGTGGTGTCCACAACGCCCACAACCAAAGGCCACAGCTGTCCTGACCGTTCATCCCTAAAAGCAGCTCTGTTTGCACCATACACGGGACCTTCTCAAAGTCATGGAAGAAGGTACCAAACCATCATGGTCCTGCTTAGCAAATTTATACTGGAATTAAAACTTGCCAGTTACTGGTAACATTATACGGGGGCTTAATGGCTTACGATGGGTTAGTGACAATGAATAGCTATTTCTACGCTAACGCAGGTGCTAGCTGTATGAAAGCAGTTGTTCTTCTGGAGGTGGCAAGCGGCTGTGGAGCAGCTGGYGATTCAGACAGGCAACACAAAGAGAGACAACGTCGGACCAGACGCGCAAGTTACGGAATCGCTGCGGGCGACTTCAGTCGGGATAGCAACGCTTTCCACCACAAAGAGTACTCAGTGCAAGCGTTACTTTGTACACTGATGGCATCTTACCACAATGTGAAAAAAAWATATTAAGGCATGGTGAATGAGAACATTCTGCTCTCCTTTTCTCTGTTTCTGTTTTTTTAAAGCAGAAACTTAACGTCTTCCACGGAGTTAAGGCCGTAATTTGTTGCAGCCAAGAGGTTTGTAAGAGCAATGTTATCAAAACTAGAATCATCAAGAAATTGTATAAGATGACACTGTTTAAGTACAAGCCAAATTACTGCAATCATTTTTTKTCTTTTCTTTCCCCCCTTCTTTTTGTTTCCTTTGCATAGATCCACTTAATCCCATCTCTTAGTGTGGGCAAGAGCTGACAGTTGCATGACAAGGAATGTTTCTCTTTGTAAAAGCCTACTTCCTCTCTGTGTAGTTTTAGCCTAATTGAAATGTTTCCTATTAAGCTCAATCAAGGCAGCAATTATCTAATTACTCACTTATGCTTTTCCAGTCAAAAACTGTCCAACCCTGCATATTAGAGGGCTGCATACATATTTATTATTGTTTTTATATGTCCCTGGTTAGCTTTAAGCAACAGCTGGAATATTTTTGCAGTTCTTTTGTACTGTCCCTAGGTCAGCTTGCTGCTATTTTCTGCTCCAAAGGACCGTGCAGGTCGCTCAGCCTCTGCTACGTGGCCTCCAGATTCTGCAGTAGGCAGATGACCTCCGCAGAATCAAGTTATTGCTACGTAGTACGGCGAAGAGAAAAGAAGGTTACAAACAAACCCGTTTCATACGAACGGGCCTTGCGCGTGCCCAGCGCCGGGAGAGAAGAGCGAGCCCAGCCTCTCCTTACGGTCACATCACACGCTTGGGCAGCGGGGGCTGCTTAAAGGCTACGGGAATATTTAGTTGTTCTAAAAAGGATGACGCGGGGGGGGGGAGTAACATAAACGAACATTTCAGGAAGACAGAACAAGGCAAAGCCGCCCTGTTAACGCTCATSGGTCGGGCTGCAGCGATGAATTGCAGCGGCGCTGGCTCCCCGGTGCGCGGGGCACGCTGCACGCGCCGGGGCCGGGGCGCRCGCCCGCGCGGGCAGTCTGGAAGCACTTAGCGGCCAAAGCCTGCGCTAGCGTGGGGGAACCCTAGCTTCAATCCCGAGACCCGGGACATCTGGGACGAAAGCAGAACTAAGCGACATCCATCACACGGCTGCCCTTTATTAATTTGCGGGCGATGATACTTTTTCTTTTGTCGTAATACTATGARCATGTTCCTGTTTTCTGCTTTTTAAAAGTGAAAATGCTCATTGCTAGCAGAAAGGATAATTTTACAGGAAAAAAAGAAGTAATTTCAGACCTATGTTGTCATAGTCAGAATGTAAATGGATACTTCTACAGTATTTCATAAATTAATGAAATGCACTATTTTTCCCACCACCTGACTGTGATGTTGTTTCATATACATTATCAACAAAAATACAGCTGCCTGGAGTTTCTGGAAGATATATGTATATAGCTCATACTCACACCCCGTATACATGGAGGTAATATCCACGTGAAAAATTGGAGAGGTATGTGATATGTATGACTGCATCACCTGCCCGYGAATGCAGCTCCCCGGGAGCGAGCTCGGACATTCCAGCGCCCCGAGCCGCTGCAAACAGCTGCCGCTGCAGGGGAGGAAGGAAAAAGAGAAAGGAAAGAAAGGAAAGAAAGGAAAAGAAAGGAAGAAAAAGAAAGGAAGAAAGAAAAGAAAGGGAAAGGAAGGAAAGGAAGGGAAGGAAAGAGAAAGAAAGAAAGAAAGAAGAAAGAAGGAAGAAAAAGAAGAGGAAAAAGAGAAGCAAAGCAAAGAAAAAGACAAAAAAGCCCCCAAAAAAGCCCAATGCACCCCATTCCTCTTCCTCTTTGCCCCTCTCCAAAATTCCCCCCTAAAACGAACCGTGAACACCCGTGCCTGAACGAGGGGCRGCACAAGCCCGTTCCGACCTGGCGGATACCCTGCCACCTGCAGAAATAGCGCAACTCCAGAATCCCTGCCCTCCCCAAATGGCGTTTAGTGCCACGGCGATATCGAATGAAAAGATTTATTACAGTAGCTGCAGCTGTGATGAGTAGTTCTAAATTTCAGAAAGCACTGAAARAGTCAGAATTCCCAGTATCCCAGCGCAGTGGATGCCGCAGCCCGAAGAACGAGCACGAAGACGCAGCCTGGCTGCACAAAGAGGTTTCTCACTCAATCTCAGAAAATAAATGACTRGAAGATTACGCTGTTACAAAACCTAGGGGGGGCAGCTGTAAATTATACCGTGTGACAATCCATTCGGTCTTTTAAAGTGTAAAAGAAAGATGTTCTTAATATTCAGCTATATTAGGCTGTGCCAATGAAAACTAACGTGTCTTTGCCATCAGTAGTAATCTGGATGGCACAGAACAGGATCAGATCTACTATCTCTAACCCGTGCTTCAGAAAGACGATTTTCTAGATGATATGAATAGTGACAAACTTAAACACTTGGACTCACAGACCACTGTCTTGCATCATCTGGAATCCTCTACATAAATAAACAGGTCTGTATGGGGAGTTTAGGTACACACCAGCTTTAACCAGTTTGGTCCATACATTGTATGTTATCAACAAGAAATACCTTTTTATAGTATATACTATTAGTAGGCACATTTATCCAGTAATATCAAGTCCTGCAAGCAGCACATCTGTGCAACACGATTACACGAGGAGTAGTCCTGTTGAATTCAAGTGTCTGATTCTTGGAAAGCCACGTGCTCCAGCAGAGACGGGATCAGCCAGGCACTCTGGCACTGCAGACTCTTTCCTAGCATGTGTGGTCTCCTCTTCTCCTTCGACATTTTTCTCCTTCTGGCAGTAAGCTATTTTGACAATCTAACGTATACGTTTTTCAGGTACARCACCCCAAAATACCCTATATACCCAATACCTATAGTCTTGACCCTTCATTTGAGCCCATCACTGCTACTACAGTCCTAGTAATTTTTTTYCCACAGTGACAGTTGTCAAACACTAGACAGGCTAACCAGAAACATTATGGAATCTCCATCCTCGGAGGTACTAAAACTTGACTGGATGTGGCTGCAGCAACCTAAATCTAACTTGGCTCCACTTTGAGCAGGGAGCTGAACCAGGTGATCTCCGGAGGTCCCTTCTAGGGTTCTACGATTCTAGTGGTAGCACTAGCACTAGTAATAATAACAAACTGAGTCTACAAGAAAGAAAAAGCTCCTTATAAATAGCCTGTTAAGCAAAACATCTCGAAATTTCATTCGCCTCTGTTTGGTTTTCATTCGTCTCATGAAAAGGGATCTCCCATGGCAGTGAAACAGATGCTATAATTGGAAATTCATCCCATCTCATTAAACAGTTTAATCGATACATTTGAATGAGGATAAATTATTAATGAAAGCTGATGAAATCAAATGTAAAGATTACTTGGATATATGAAATAAATCTGACCCTTCCTCTAAAGATAAAACTTTGAAAAATATACAAGATCTGAAAACTGTCTGGATTAAGTTTGCTAAAATCTTTAGGGGGAAATTAGCAATACACAGCCARAGAGAAAGTGCAACTAAAAGCACATTATAGCTCTGTATTCTATTATGAATATGACCTCATTGCTAAGTAATTAGTAAAGTAGTTGATTAAGAATTCTGTTTTCATGACACATGTTAATACTTTGAGAATTTTGTTAGTACCAAGAGTTGCAGGAGAGCAAAGTATAAAGCAGTATGTATTCTAGAAAAATTCCTCATATTGCAGAGAATAAAATGGAAATAAAAACAATTATTTATTAAAAATAGCTACTGATAATGAATTTTTCCGGAAGCCAATAAAATCTAAAGGTAGAAATGTTAAAAGCATAGAGGGAAAGGACTAGAAGAATTAAAATMCTTAAAATCTTTAAATCGTTGTAAAGCCAGTAAGCCCAGAGGGGTTTGAGAATATTACAAAAGTCCCAACTGCACATGTAAAATAAAAGAATGGATAAAACATATGTAAAACATGAACATTTTTATACTGAGAGGAACAGTGCTTCAACTATTACTGTTCTGTCTGATTAGCAATCTGCTCGCTGCAAGAATAATGAAGCCTGGAAAGCCTGATCTGTGCGCTTTACCACGCCGATTCTCAAGAAAAACATGATGTCAGGATCCTGATAGTAGGTGGTCTTTGAAAGCAATATGTTGATTTCATACAACACCGATTCAATTTAAAATGTATGTGGAAAGAGACAGTGCACATCCAAAGCACAAACCACAATATATTACCTTTGTACAGAGATATGTAACAGCGCAATTCCTCCAAATTAAAGATTAAACTGCTCCCAGAGGAGGAGTTGTCTAGCCAGCCCCACAGCAATATAATCACGTTACAGACCCAGAAGGAAGTTGGAAGCCATCGGGACGATTGCCGCTGGAATCCACCACGAAGCTACATAGTGCTGCCAGTAGCCGATTTTCCACAAGCAAGAAGCTGTTTTTAAAAACAATTCTAATCCGTTCCGCAGCAAGTAACAAAGGCTGAACAGTGAGATGTAAATAGGAAATGGTCTATCTGCCTTACTTACACGGGACTCTTCCCTACGCTCCTGCTAACGTGTATTTGCGCAGAGCACTTTTTCTTCYGTCATTTCACAGAGGGTACCAGCCCACTATTCTACCACTTCTGAGATKGTACAATCTGAAAATGCGTTTCTGATTTTTATTTCATTGTCACCTTTTTTACTACAGCCTGGTTTTGAATTGTAAACAATCATTAGATAAAGAGAAGTTGGATCCCCTTTTCCCACTAGTTTAATAATAGAATGGTTGAGGTTGCAAAGGACCTCAGGAGATCACTTAGGCCAGCCCCTGCTCAAACAGGATCACCTAGAGCACGTTGCCCAGGATCACGTCCAGATGGCTTCTGATATCTCCAAGGATGGAGACTCCGCAGCCTCTCTGGGCAACCTGTTCAGTGCTCAGTCGCCCTCATGGTAAAGAAGTTTTGCCTCATGTTCAGATGGACCTTCACGCATTTCAGATTGTGCCCGTTGCCCCTTGTCCTATCGCTGGGCATCACCGAGAAGAGTCCAGCCCCATCCTCTTTACACTCTTGATCACTGAGGCTCTCTCTTGCTGGCCATCTGGCATCCCTGGAAAAACGACACCCTGCTCCAAGCAGGAAGGGTGAAGGAGGACCTGCTACTGATACAACTTACCATCTGACACAGCAYTAAGGGACTTACCTGGCACCTGGGGAGGCTGGGGCTGAATCTCTTAAGGCTTGAGGCAATTCAAACCACATCTCCTACTTTCTGTTCTTGTCAACAGCAATTACACAGCAGCACACAGCTGCGTCCTGCTCTCAGGAGAGAGATTTTCATTTGGTACTCGACGTGCAACTCAAAGAAGCGTGTCAGCTGAAAGGAGGCTCAAGAATCCAGAAAAAAACGAGGCTGTTTTTGTTTTGCATCGGCTTTCCCTTCTGATGGGCCTAACTCTCCCYGCTGCTCTCCCACAGTCCACTCGCAGGACACTTGGGTGTCTGGCGGCACTCGGGCATCTAACTCGGCCCGTAGACTGAAGACATCCGGTAGGTGTTCTGAACATCCCCAGTAGGCTACAACTGAGATGCCATTCTTCCATCAAACCACAACCTGGTTGATTTTAAGGGGAACTTTCAAACTGGGCATGACAAGCCCCTTCCAGAGATCTAGCAACTCGCTTCAAAGGAAACTGCCACGGAGCGTTTTCTCCAGTGGCTTGTCCTTCAGCTTGGCAYAGCTGTCGTCTTTGCTGTCCAATTGTTTCTCAGCTAAAAGCACATCCTCTCCTCAACTGCCAGCTAATTCATTTAGTTGAGAGAGACACAGCCAACACGTCACACTTTCCATCTTGCTTAAAATTCACTCCTGTAACACCTTCGCCTCTCACAAGGGGAATCATTACCAGAGTTCAAAATAAAGTYATATTTTCTTTAGACTTAGCCTCAATGTGAATATTTTTGCCTGTTAATACAATAATTGCCAAGGCATATTAAAAAGGGATAACTGAAAATGTAAACGTACAGATGAAGTAACTGATGAGGTAAATAGGCCTAATGATTAATTCCCTTTTCAGGCACTAAGTACAACATAGCCTCAATATTATAGATGCTCATAACTCCATATACACCTACTAACAAACATTATTTATAATGGTCGTTCACAAAGGTGCTTAGGATGGGCTCCATCCTGCCAGACGCTGAGAACTCTCGATTCCAATTAATTTTAATGAGAGCCGAAGGTACTCAGTGTCCACCCTTGTCACTAGTTAAGTAGCTACCTTGCAGTCACCCTGGAATTTCTGCGTGCTAATAATAAYGCTAAGCTTTGAGAGGGAAAGGAGGCTTTCACTTGCATTTCTGTGGAAAAGGGGGAAGCCTGAAGTCTTCACAGACTGTTTCTTGCCTCTTCTACTACCGCTGGAAATAGTGCGAACAACTGTAACCGAGTGGAGTTTTGAGAGGAACAGACTAAGGGCATCTGCCACAAATTGTGTTGGGAGCAACGACAACAGAGTATGCTTGTACTTAAACCCATGATTTTCTGTGCGCTGCCAAGATCATAATTTCGAGTCTGCCTCAGTCTCTACCTTTATTTCTCTTGGCTCTAAGCAAGGCAGAACCGGAGATGCTATGTGACTTTCCTACAGAAACAAACAGGGCTCAGACATACAGGCCAGTTATTACAATTCGACTAGCCGACCTGCATCGACTGAGCCACATAACTGCCTCTGTTCCCGTTCTAACCCTAGGAACGTGTCCTCGTTTGATTTACAGGCCAAACTAATGACAGCAGGCTAAACCATAGAGTGGAAAATTCCCATGTGCTTCATGTTCAACTTTGAAAGCACAGGTAGAGCCAGAATTGAGGACCCCTTGCACCTAATTCTGCTTGTAGGTTCTAGGACACACATTGACCAATACGACGGAATACGCCTAACTCACATTTACTTCTTCAGCACTTCCGTGTGATACGTAAGGAGCTAAATGAGTACGTGTAAGTGCTCCAAAATTACTCTCAAGTAATCAAAGGTCACCTCACTTTTCTGACTTACTCTCTTGGGTCCTAGTCTTACACAAACTAACTCATGGGCTTAGYTTTAAATGAAGGAGTAGGCCCTACTGATGTTAGCAGGACTACTTGCACGCACATGTCTATCCAGAATCACCAGCGTCTGTTCCTTGCACTCAGGAAGCCCTAAAGCTGTATTTGATTGAGCAAATAAGGTGGACTTTATCCCKAGAGTCAGGCATCTTGTCTAAGGAACAGCTTCACATTCAGCTGGGAGAGATACAAGCTCCCTGGGAGAATGTTTGTCCCCTCTTTAGACACCGATCTTAGGACAGGTTAGCACAAGCTGCCTTTCACTGTGYACTTCATTAATACAGGAAACTTAGTTAACTAGCCTAGACAGTTTATAAATTGCTAAAATTAGGGTGAMAAACATTACCTCAAGAAACTCAAATCGTGTAAAAATTTCAAAATGAAACCGGCCACTGAAAGTAAGGTTAGATTAATCCTATCAATAGAGCCACATAAAAGGAGTAGAGGTAAAGCAAGCGTAACCACCAAAAATATCACTGTTGATGCTTTGCATGGTTTTATTCTTTTAACTTCTTGTGATAACTATAATGTATACAAGTTTGCTGCTCCAGGAACACGTTATACTTACTAAAAAAATATGACTAAGGCAAAATTACTAAAGATATAAAATTTCCCAGGAGTCTTCTCTCACTGTGAGAAACTTAGAAGGGATGGATAGCTATTTCCCCCCCTCTTATTTTTTTCCTGTTCAACAAAACTGAACTGTAGTTACTTCTTTAAGAATGAAAAATCTATTGTATTCAATCTAATTAGCATCTAAAAGGCGGTATTTARTGTATTTATGAAATAAGTATGCACATATCATCGTTGAAGAAATGAAAATGCAGTCATAAAGTCACACTGCATGCTGAAGGACCCCACACTTCTGGTCTATTGGCACCACTGAAAGAAAGGGAGCAGTAGAGGGATATTGAAGAGAAAAAGCATAGATACTACTGRCAGGTGATCAAGAAAAGATGCACCTGTGGAATAGAAATACATGGCATATAGCAGATACAAAAGGCACATTTCCTGAAAATTAGTTTGGAAAATGAATGACACCCACATCAATATTTATAGAACACAAAACATTAATGTAGAAGCTCTGTTTATTCCATATACGCATATACACTTAAATTAGTTTCAGTGTCCTTCTCATTAATTCATAGTATTTTACTATGATAAATTTGACCTCCAAAAGAGAAGTCTAGAAAATATGGGTTTTCAGCGTGCCTGAGAAAAAAATTCATTCGAGAAACCTAGTAGGAATAGAAGGCATGCTAAAGGTCTGATATGCAAAAGGAAGAAAAATACGACTTTTATGCAAAATGTTTTCTCTTGATCAGAATTTTCTCTCTCAGAATCAGCAGAAAATTAGATTAATGATTTTTTTTTTTTTTTTTTAATTTCTCTTCCCTCCCCTCCTCCTCTCAATATCCCACTTTCCCGCACCAGGTCTCAGGGAGAACGATGGAAGATGGAGGGATGTTTCCACTCATCTAGTCTGTTAAAAGAGCCTCTAGCAGATTCCAGAGCCAATACWGCAGGTGAGACCTTCCTCAACAAACACTATCTCCAGCTCTTACCATCCCATATGTAAGCACAGACATATAAGTAAATTAAATATTTGTTCTTAACACTTTGAGAACACTTCTTAGAAAACAATTTGTACCATAATATGGGGCATATTAGTCCTAGTGCTTATTTTAATCTGTTAATCTGTTGTTCATCGTAAAATCCCACCGTGTCAAGGTACAACAGAAGTACCATTAAATAGCTGTTATTAGCATTTTAACTATTAATCTTCCAGGCAAAGGCAGATTATTGCACTATACTGTAATGAAGATAATCTTTCAAGTCCTTAAATAGGAAGAGGCTCTCACACTCACGGAGTTAGAGTACCAGGCAACGATTTCGTTCGACAGCTCCGTCCTACCGGGTGACAAGCTGAAGAGTGAGACCTTTCCACAGCACAAGCATCTAAATTTAAAAAGATATCTACAGTAATTGCTTCTTTCTCAGAATTATCATCTCAGTCCTTTAATTCTCATTGGAATAGGAACACAACTGCAGAATGGAAAAACTTCTGTGAAGGCTTTTTTTTTAAAAAAAAAAAAGACAAACGATTTGAGAATTTGGAAACTTGAAACTAACTTTACAAACCAAAGTGAATTCTGAAAAAAACAGAAGAAAGAACCAAATCTATAATAAAGAACCAAAGCACTTCACATGTTATGCTGATAAAGACACTGCTGTTCCTGCTGCAAATCTTCACTGCTTCCCACTCTCAAGCAGAGGACATCTGAGAAACCAGAAYGGCAGGAGCACAGGGTTTCCAAAGCCTAAACCTGTACCCAAGGGACCTCGGCATAGACACAACACGAGTTGCCTTTTCCAAATAATTTGTCTAATTGAACATGCATGAATGTGAGGTTGAACATTTATTGCAAACTACATCTCTCCCTTCACTGGCTACGGCGTGGGTGATGGAGCTTCCTCTCCTGGCACGCCGCTGCGCCTYGATGGCTGCAGTCAGAAAACATCTTTATCACTGTGGCCATATGCTGTTTCTTTGCATTCTCTGATACTATAATGATGTTAGTTAAAAGGAAAATGACCTTAGAGTATTTTATATTATTATAATTATGGGTGAACTACTGTTACACACAGTTAAAAAAAAAGGTCTCCATGCCTAGTATATTTTCAATACCAGACTTCAGCATGCTGTGATGTGACATACGAAGGAGTTTTATACCCTGCCTATCTTGGATTGCTGTCCAATCAGAAATTGAGCTCATGTCACTTTTCTTTAAAAGTTGCATTTAATTCCAGTATCCTGGTCATCATTTCCTTTCTCAATAAAATAACAACTAAATGTATCCAAAACTGTGTAAGAGCTACAGCTAAGCCTGTGGTGGATACCATGTATGCCCACTCACTTCACCACCAATAACTGAAAATGCTCCTTTGCAAGAGATTTTTTGTATTCCTCAGTTTTGAAAAAAAAGTATATAAAACCATTTTTAATAAGGATGTGGATTTAAAGGGGGTTTTGAATGTACGCAGTTTTGCTTTGATGGGTCCCTGAACAGATAGGCATTGAAAATAAAAGTTATAGGTATGTTTTATATTCCCAGTTCCTTAGAGAAGTGGATTGGGAAAGCTGTTTCCAATACTTTGTCAGTGTACGTTTTAATAGGGAAAAATAACTGCTGATTATTATGAAACAACGAGCCACATTTCAGTTAATCCAGCCAATCAGTAGACAGGATTTTAGGCCTTCTGTTTTATATTTGCGTGCAAGCAGCTGTATTTCATTTTTTAGCTTGTTTTCCAAAGCTTTTTAACTTTTTGTCAGATAAAATCCCTGTTGTCATGGTGGCCAATACACTAGTGAAATTAGGGTGGAGGAAGGGGGGGCTCTCGGGGAATGGAAAGCCCCTCAGTTAAAGTCTGCTTAAAACCAAGAAAAAAAAAGAAACACCCAACAACAACAAAATGCCACATGTATGGAATAAGGAAGAACAGTTTGTAGGTAAAATACTGACTCCACAAGTCAGTATTGCTTTTATTTGTTAATACTAGTTATTATAGCAATATCAAATCAGTATTTAATAACTCACTGCTATAAGACAGTATAAAAATTACTCTATCAGACAAAGCCGATACTGCAGAATTCCCAGCATCCTAATTTTGATAGCAATTTATAACTTCTTCCCCAACTGCTTTATTAAAACAAATCCAAACTGTTTCCCAAAGAATGAACACTGGAAGAACTCCAGCTGCAGTACGTGCAGTTCTTAAAAATTAAAAAGAATAAAATAATTTCATGACTTATTTAATGCTTTATTGCCTCTTTTGAGATTTACTTTAGAATTTAATAAGTTTGTTACACTATAAAAATCTGGGTAGAATTTCAATAGGGTCAAAAAGTCTAAATCCAGCTTGCACTGCAAATTAAAATGAGTTTGGTGTTCTCAGCTCAAACCTCTGGAGACAGAAGTTAATGTCACAGAACTACTGTATATAGAGTATGATAATGTACGTGCTCTGAATTCCATGCTTGCTGGCAGGATCAAGCCTGTATTTTGGTATTAAGCRAAGCCTTTCCCTGGAAAGATCCAAGAAACGCTTGCAAGACTCCACTGATACTCTAAAAGAGGTAGCACAGGCTAAACGGCGAGGGGCTTCATGCTACAGAGGACATTTMATGCATGAACATATCCCCTTTCTACCACAACCTAAAAAGCAATACCCAAAAGAAAACCAAGTATATAAAATCAGCGGGCCAAATTCATGTTCATAGCTCCCTCCGATATAGCTTGATGTTGTCAAAGGCAGGAAAGGCAGTTAAAAAGAGAGAGAGAGAGAGGAAAAAAAGAGGGTAACCTTTTCAAATCTTCCATCTCAGATATGGCCCAAGTTGACCCTTGAATTGCACTGGATATTTTGCTACAAACTAATCAGAAATGCAAAATGTACTTGTTCAAAATTGTTTATGTACTATGCAAAATTGATTTTTTTCCTTAATACTCAAATTTAGTCCATCTGCTGAGAAAACATAAAATATTCTAAATATATACAAAGAGTAGAGCTGCTTCATTCCACTGGCCATATCCTGCGGTAGATGCATTTTCATCAGTATGTTTGTCTTGCAGACAAAATGAATATCAGATGGTGGTTTTGAAAAAGGGCAGACCTAACATGAGGTGATTAGTTTCAAAAACAGATTTTTATTCTTGATAAATTATTACCAAATACAATCATCTGTTGATTGAGGATATAAAACAGATTGGTCATACTATAACCCACAGGTTAAATGAAAAACGGAAATAATAAGTTTATTTAACATAGCCTTGCACTGAGTTCCCAAGCAGTGCAAATCTAAGGCAAATAATTAGATTTCCAATTTAAAGATATACACTTGTTAAGCCAGACATTTCTCGAGGTCACCTATTTCTTTTCTGGCCATTCTATCTACATTTTGTGCTACATGTGTGCACAGATTTTTACACATTTATATAAATACGTCATTTCCATTTGCAACCAATGATTAATGTACTTTGTACATGGCTTATCCGCTAGAATTGCCATTGCCATTTTGTTCAATTAAAAATTGTAACCTACTACATTTGCTGATTATTTGTGAAGAGATTTGAGAAATCTTCTGGTCTACAAAAAGAAACTCTAGTAGAGTATTACAGAGAGGAAAAAAAGTGATTCCTAAAGCACCAGGAGTCCTAGAAGAAAAGCTTTGACTTATTAAAAGCACCTCCTAACAGTACTTGCCTAGTAGCTCTTACTGAAATGGTGGCATAATGAATCTCATATGTTCCAGGAAGAAGTCATGCTCCTTGAAAATTATCTTTTTTTACCTTAAAGACATCTACAACTGTACCATGGGAAGAGGGACTCAGATCCTGTGATTCGCCCTACACAGAACTCTCAGATTTGTACGAAAAAACAGTATTACTGGAGGCAGCAGAATCTGGCCCAAAGTTGCAATTATTCACACTCCCCCAAGTAAAAATTATGGCATTGTATCATATTTTTGTCCTATTCTATGAGACATAGTTATCTTCACAAAATTTCTTGCAAATAAATTCTCATTAAAAGGTTAAAATTACCGCCCGGCATAAAAGCATTCCAAGTAATGATAATACAAAAWATCATTGAAATTTAACATTCTTGGAGACAACTCTGACAAGGTTTTAAATCAAAGCCARTTGCTGACTAGAAGTTTTTTTCTTCTTGTTCTGTTAACAGGAAGCTTCTATTAACTGTAAATGTTTGATACAGAAGAAAGTTATACAGTTCTCTTACAGGTTCTAAAAACTGTAGGCTAAATCTATAAAAAGCTATTTTTTTTACTTCTATTTTGGATAGTATACAAAATTTCCATGTACTGAAAGTTCATGCTCTCCTATCCTTCCATTGCCAATAGCGGATTCAGCCTCCCAGAATTCAACCTATCCCCGTTTCATGCTATTAAAGTGGAAAGAAATACAGAGTTCGGCATTCTTGAGGAGACAGGACCATTTAAAGTGGAAGAAACAGAGGCATTGCTAATTTTACTTTATCACCATTCTGAGATTTTTAAACTGTTGGTAAAGAGCCATGTGCCACTGCACAAGGGAAACTTCATTTCAGACTTTCTACACTTTGCTTGAAGGCACCTGAGTACATAAATTTCTACTAACATGTAGGTATTACTAGAATTTTCTAAAGTACAGCTACATCTTTTGTTAATGAAGCCATCATATTTACTGGTTAGAAGAGCTTTTCTAGAGTGTCATTTTTATTAGTACTGTTTGAACCATCTATGATACTGCCAACTTGTCCCATTTTATTTAATTTTCGCATTGCAGACTTTTTCCAGATGGGAAGTAACAGGGATCCCCAAGAAAGTTATCGTGGTGTTTGCCTGCTAGAATCTAAATATTTTTGCACTGACTTTTGAGCATCTTTGTGCTATTACTTAGGATTTGATATAATTGACTCTTAAGCTCAAGACTTCTCTGAATATCATCATTTGTTCTGTAAGGCATGGGGCAYGCTGAAGTAAGGGGATCAGCAATCATCATTAGAAGAACATGATTCATATGAAGTTTAATTCTTTCCCCCCCACACATCAGCCATCTGTATTTGTTCTCAAGTTATGGTCTTTTTTTTTTCCTTGATTTTTTTTTTTTTTTTTTTTTTTTTTTTGCATGCAAGAGGCTCCACAGTCACAAAAAAAATTTGAGCGGAGATATTCCTGTCAAATGAACAGGGGACTGATTAGTTCACATAGCATCTTTACTGAAGCATATTTTTAGGCATTCAGCTCTCCTAGGCAAAAGGGACAAGAGCATCTAGCTGATTATCATTGGTTTTGCCAGCTTTATATATTATGCAACAGTAACACTGAAATTATACAATTAAATTTAGGTCAGACAGGAAGGCTGGAATGAGCATCAAGGGGAAAACTTTAAAAACAGCAGGATTGAATAAACAGGAAAATTTTAAGGGTACAAAGTATATACATATGTAGACACCAAACAACAGCAGCTCCAAGATCCCACATCACAGACCTGCCCAGCATGTGATTTAATCGTACCACATATAAGCACTAAGAATCCAGTGCTGCATAAAGCATGCAGAAACCTGTTCCTCAGAAGTGTGACGAAACATGCACTTCAACACTCGTCTCTTTAACATCGCAGAACTCATAGCAAAACAGCAGCCTGCAGCGTAGTCTGCCTTTAACCACCAACCCGTGATACGGGCAAACCTTCACCAGATCCTGTATTCTTGCTCGAAAGACTGCAGTACAACAGCAAATCATTTTCCAGATATTTTTGTAGATCTGTTCTTATCGTAGCGACAGAAGGGACTCGCACACAATGCTGTCACCCTCCATACGCTTACAGCCTCACAGGCAATGGGCATATATTCCTAAAAGCCAAAAAGCCAAAGTCCTGCAGTATCAGTAAGGGTTTTGATGAGTCGCACAGAAGTTCAGCATTTCTCCGTATTTACAGCTCAGAAGAGCAGAGTTCCTTCACTGAAATGAAGCCTCCGTGAGTCACGGTGCAGTTGTTTTTCTCGGAATCTGGGAAGGAGTGCATGGAGTCAATGTGAAGTTTTACAGTATCTTCCCTATCTCTATTTAATGATGTCCACAATAATTTCCATCTTTACATGGGCATCACAAAGCAGTTCAAATAAGGACACATTAGTGTTTTTCCACTCTTCCTCTCCCTACATCCCAAGCTGCATCCTAAGTTCAGTCTTCTTGGAAATGGAGTTATCTTTGCCTGTCATTTTCACAGTGTTTAAGCGTCATCGCTACAGTGACAAAATTAACCATGGTTAACTGATCCAACACATCACTTGGGAATGCAACATTATATAGCCCATGAGGACCTTAAAGCAGCTCTGACATGGAGTTGTCACTAAGAAACATAAAGACAAATTAYATCTCCACTAACCAAACAACTTGCTATCAACCGGCTCAGCTGTGACAACACTAATGTTTGTCTTCTCCTTTTCTGCTCGAGGTCCAAGAGCCAAGAGAACCCTCGGTCACCACCGAGTCTTCTCCCACAAAGCAGCTCCCTCTTCAGCTCTGCCACTTTGAACCTTTTCTTTTTTCTTTTTTTTCAATACTCCGGAGAGCATTTGTCTGATCCTTTACATACCTTAAGGAAGGTAAGTTCATGAAATTTGCCCCTGTCAGCACTGAGAAAGGGAGATTCCACAGTAGGTGGATTAAGATGCATCGGTTTTCCTGTCAGATATGAAACTGTACATAAATAATGTGTAATTATTTTGACTGTAAAGAATTGCCCATGGAACTTTAATAATTCTTTATCCTCTGTCTTTAGTAAAGCAAGTGCACATCTCCCTGAAAAGGAGATTTTCTATGAGTCTGGTATCAGATGAAATGTTTTGTGACCTTTCCAAAAAACAGAAAACAATAACAAAAAAACCCCACACCTTGAAAAAGGTTCCAAAAATGACCATTTCTTTTTTCCTTCCTGTCTTTATGCTGAGATAGAAACCCTAGAAAAATCCCMATGTATCTTGGCTAAGTAAAAACAAGAAAAGATATTTTGTTTGTTTCAGGGGTTTTGTGTTTTTTSTGGTTCCCCCTCATGAAAGTTCACATATGGGAAACTAAGAAGGAGAAGAAAGACCCCTCAGGTCCTGGCTGAGGCAACTGCAGAGTGATGAACGGCAGGCAGAAAGGATGAGAAGGGATTTCACAGAACTGGAGAAACCCCTGAGCTGAGGCTTCCTCTTGGCAYGCAGCAGTTACCCAGGGCAGGGCAGGGGGAAGGATTTTAGCCTTCAGGAAATACAACACCAGGGGAAGATCGCACCGTCTTTCCACCCGCTGAACTTAAAGAGTTAAGGATTTGGAAAGTTAGGGACTTGGGCTTAGACCAGAACTGTGGCTACGTTGCAGAAGGTCGGAAAGGGACAGCTGCTCTCTTCCTAAGCAGCTCGAGGCTCTTCATCTGGAAAGGTATCCTATGCTTGGACACATTGGGTTTTCAGAGCTAATGGATCAACATCCCATTTCCGTCGATTCTAGTGAAAAGGCCTCTTTCATCCAGGCTGTTGTTAATAAAGATAAAAGAGACCCAATTACAATGACTTACCTATTTGTTTTTCCTTTAAAAATCAACACAAAAAATTTGCTTCCAACTGGTGTTCGAAAGACCTTTTCTTTGTGACAACCTGTTACAACATTAAGACGAGAAGGCCAAGGGCTGTGCTGTTAGGAGCTTTATAAATATGTTGCAGAACTTCACTCTCTGTTATTTCAGTCATTTGATATTAACACTGGTTTGTCACAACAGCGATCTTGGCCTCCAGGATTTTTTAACTACACTATTTTTTCTTCTATAGGACTGCTCAAGAGCAAGAGCATCAACAAAATACAGTGGTATTAACTCCCCACAGAGGCCAAAGACTTTTCACGTTAACCTTTCTAAAAGGATCAGTAAGCTAAAAAGCTTCTTTCCTAGAAGAGTAAGCCTTCAGGAAGGATAGTCTTCTGGCTTTGTAAGACTTCTTCAAAAAGAAAAAGATCTCCTGGCATGCCTGGTTATAACATTTTTAGAGTACCGACCTTTCTTTCATCCTTTTGCTTTCAGCTTTTCCTTAACTCCACAGAGTAAGCGTGGTACAACATACACGATGGCTTGGGGAAAACAAGAGAGAACTACAGAGCCAGATAACCAGTAGGCATGATAAAAGTGAACACCACCTCGGTGAAACTCTGGCTCCAAGACAGTCACTCCTGAACCTGCTTTCACTGAAATCAGCCTACTTGGCTGCCTCTCCCCTTCTGGGTTTTTGCTTTAGTTTTGCTCCAGACTGTTTCTCCCTTTGTTGGGATAAGATGYGCTTTATCCATCAAGCTAGAGCTCAGCTTCACTCAGCCCCACGAGAGGTGCAGTGCATCAGCTGTTGCATGATCCCAGCAGGTTCCTACTTCCTATGCGGCTAAACTCCGCTGACTCAAACGTTATGACCCAGCTGCCTTGATAACTTGGAGCCCCAAACGAGCTGAGAATAAACATCTACTGCCTTCTAAGAAGAGGCAAAAATACTATTTAAAAAAAAACTATTGCAAAGTGTTCAGAAGATAAGAAAGACTATGRAAAAAACCCTATAGTATTAACTTTCGGTGTCACAACTGCCACAGCTCTCTCCCAAAGCCCTGCAGAAGGGGCCAGAGTACCAACATGCCACGTGTGCTTGGTGAGGAACGCCAGTCGTGAGGCACGGTACTCGGTCTTTTCTAAATGGAAAAACATAAAAAYCAGAAATCCTATTAGTGAGGATGTAAAAAATTATCAATAGGGTATAAAAGCAAGTTTTAAACTAGTTCCAAAGATGYGAGAGGCATTTAACAGTTTCCCTTTCCCATGTCTGCTTGTCAGACTACCATAAAACAGACTGCAGTAACAGAACTGATGCTCTAAATAAACTTATCAGAAACTTCTTCATTTTGCCATCTGCTGTTTCACTTTCAAACATGAAATCAGTCTTTTCTCAAATTTGTTAAAAAGTTCGTATGGTAGACAAGATCTAGAGAATTCGCAATGTCAGAGTAACAGTAACAAGAAAATGCATGCAAATCAAGGGGAAAAACCCAACCATTTTAAGTCTCAGGATTCTCCTTCCACTGACACATAACGCCAGTAAGACCATTTTGGACAACCAGTACATGACAGTGAATATTTTGATGCTACAGTAACACTGCAGAACACAACGAGACAGTGCTTGGACGCAGAGATGGTTGAGTCCAATTCAGTTAGGGGCTAGATGGGACCTAGCACGAGGTTTCAAACTTCACAGCAACAAAACCTGGCAAGCATATGAAGCTTCAGGTTGAGACAGTAGAGATATGCTGACCTCCTAAAATACCTGCAACAAAACCTGGGACCAAAAAAAGAGCTGTTACGGTTTGAACTAAGCAGCACATAAATTAAATCTAGCCTGAGAAGCTAACTTTGACTATCGCCAAATTCAAATCTTAAGCGTTACTCAGATTCACACRTGCTAAACAGTCACACTGATGTGATCCACGGCATCAGCAGAGGAAGAACCATTCAACGTGCCAGACACCAACCTACCGAAGGAATTTTCCCCTCTACTGCCAAAGGAAAGGGGAGAAAGGGCGTGTAGAAGTAAGTCGAGGGCTGATCTACCTGCACCCTTTAGTGCCCTAAGCAACTTCTCATCAACAAAATACAACAGTAGCTCCCCCCCATGTTGCGTGCCTGTGACAGTTCAAGCGTGCAATTTTACAGCAGGCAACAAACAGGACTGGGAATTCAGGGTTAAAAACTCCAGTGAAATTTCGTCCTATAAAGTAATGAAAGCTGACCAAGAGAGTAAATCAAATGGATCTCTTAACAAACTGAAAACAGCTGTTTGGCTGAGTTTGTCTCTGATTTAAGTTTGGTAATTATTGCCCTACTGTGGCTCAAGGTTATTCTGTATTGCTGAAATAGGATATCATATGAAAATCATCCAACTTCTTAATTTACTATAGCATCAAAAATTCCACTGTATAAAAATATGCCGGAAGCATAATCTTCTAAAAACTTACCTATAAACCTTTGAAATGCTATTTTTTAATTCTTCTTACACACAATTACACAAAATGTAATTATTTATAAAATTTTACTTTTATATAAAAATTTTATATATAAAACTAGAGCATCTATGCTAAACAAATGATATTTTACCTCTAGTCACTGTAACTTTGTTTTCACCTAAATATATTGAACAACTGCTTTAAAACCTTGCTAGTGATACAGTAACTTGTCCTTTAATAACCTGCTCCTTGGACTACTATGCTGTATCCCAACTTGCAGGAAAATTACTCTGAATCTTAAAATAAACCATTTTTGCACAGGAAACTCTTTTAAAGGCTTCTTACATCAATAGCAGCACAAGATACACAGCTATTTAACCTAAACATTCAAAGTTGAAAAACTACTGAAGACATGGGAGGCATTTGATCAATTTAAGCTAAAGTCACTCAAATAATGCTCAATTCCCCAGTAACTCCAAAGCATACTGTGGCTTGACTAGTTGCTTTAATGCCTTTACTGCCTAAAAAAAAATATGATTTATGACAGTATCATTAGTCCGCCTCTTCAACAAACAGTGTGCAAGTACAGTAAAAAGTTTAATTAGCTTGAGCATCATTTTTAAGGTCTAAAAAAGTAAAGAAACACCATGTGTGTTCTGCAAGTACAGTACTAGGATTTCAGTTCTGGAAAGTCAACAAAATTTTGGCTCTCCGTCACATGCTGGCTGCAATTTGAGTCAGTACCAATTACTGTACAGTGCTGGACTGAACCGTTAATTCCATGCATAAGAGTAACACTGAAAAACATTTTTATAAACAATAATATAATCCTAGTAAACGTATTACAAATTAAAATGCTTATTTTTCTGAAGCTTTCTTCTAAGATCAACTGGAAATCTCAAATAAAATGATTTGGGTGATTTAAGGTCAGCTCCAAGTAACCCTGAAATCAGCTCAGTAAGCTACCAGAGGAAAAAATTGACTGCAAGGGTGAATTACCATAGACTGACTGCAAATAAGCATTTCAGGAGTATTCTTACTTTACCCAGCACACTATCCTCTTTTTTTCCATATATGCTTCCTTTCCTCTCCCTTGAGATAAATGTAAATACCTTTGGCAAAACAAAATTCGTGTAAACACATTCTGAAAATATTGCAGTCTAATAATTGTGGTAATTAGTGTGTGTATGCCACAGAAGTAACATTTTGTAAACACACAGTGCTAATAAATTTTTTTTATGTCAATGTACAGTGGAAGGATTGGATAGACTGTAGCAAAAATAGTAGCAAACTAATTCAGCTTGCTCTTTTTAAAATAGAAAGGGCTCTATGCAAGTCTTTCTGGATATCTAACACGAAACAGGCAACAGGCATCAATCTGAAACCCCTTCTGCTTACTTCTTGCCAAGGAGCAATTTCCATATTGACTTTGTTTAAATACACATAGGATAGAGGCCAAAAAAGGCACTTTGGCTATGAAAAATATTGAGATGTGCACCCGGCCAAAGAACCCCAGCAGCATATGGAACAGTGTGAAGTTCCAACCCTGTTTTGAATGGAGAGGAAAGAAACAAAAGGGCATAATAATTCTAATTTCTTATCTGCTGATCTTAAGATATTCTCTACTTCAGGCAAGCTCAGAGATAACTCTACCGGCAAGAGATCAGCCAGAGTACAGTGAGCTCCAGCCCTGCCCATTAGAGAAGGATGGGAATCAGATGGCCGAAAACCAGGCTCTACTGGCTTATGTGGCTTCAGGGATTTCCCCTACAAACACTTCCAGGCATCCCTTAGGAGCACTTTTCTAGCTGCTTCTCACTCGGAATGCAGTCCAAACCCCTCCAACCTCTGCAGTTTGGCTTTACTAGCAACTGTAGCCTAGGCCCGAAGAAGGGTCTGGGCACCAAAAAGTCATTCTTCAGCTCCAGCACCTAGTCAGTAGGTGTCACGTCACCTACTACTTAACACGTTCTCTTATGCACAAACACACACTGGATCCATGAATGACACCACATGCTGTGAGAACTGGTAGTCAAGTAGGTATTTTAATAGACTATTTTACTCTTGCACTTCCACAGAAGTGTATAAMAAGTATTTCCTCTAAAGAAAAAGGAAATACAGGGAGGAGGATGAAAATAGGGCTCCTGGCCATTAAAGAGACTGAGGCAGGCTCACTCTCAATAGAAGCAACAGAAACCTTTTCTTGATATTTATCTTTGTTCTGGTCACATAGTGCCTTTCAAGATTCAGTAAAGTTGACAGCATATTGCTGTCTTCCATGGGGAAAAAAAAAGTATATCAAAAGCCTAGTAGGGGATATATTTAGAGCCTCTAAAAGAGAAGAGCACCTTGGGACAACCTGACACACCAATTTCCAAATAGCTSTGTTCAGGAGCGGCCTGACCCTGACAGCATCACTCTAGGCTGAATGTGCCTTAAGCTCCCTGTGCACATCAAGATTGGCCCTTTCACAGCTGAATCAACTCCTGCTTAAGCCTCTTCAGGATACAAAATTGAGGTAGGGTAGCACCTAAGCCACATATAGGACCAATCCAATATGCAAACTCAGAAAACTCAGGACATATTTGACACAGACCTACAGACCAGGGCCTTGTCCAAACACGACTCTGGGCAGTTTTAAAACACCGGTACCAAAGGAAGTATTAGCACCCCTGGAGAGTGCTATTATGCAGAAAGAGCAAAATTCACAGGGTCAGAAAGAGTCTATATGTGATAAAACATGACTTTATGGTTTAAAATTTCAGAGACTCACCTAAGAGTACAGTGCTAAGTTCTGATACGGAGAGCACCAAGGCAGCATGTTTCTGTTCCGAAGTGATCTAGCCTTGTTCAGATCTGATCACCACACAGGAATTAAGAAAAGGTGGCTAATATGACTATTCCATGACATTTAATGCAAACTTCCACTGTTTAATTCTGTGTGTTGCAGTGAAATTCTCCRTATTTTTGAATAATTATCCAGATTGTTTCATCAGACAACTGTAAGGGTTGCTGTGATACTGAAATAACCTTCTCTTCTGAAACATGATAAAACGGACCATTTATCCCTAATGACTACCATAGTACACGGGAGTCGAAGTCTGTTCCTACGCAGACAACATCTATTTATTTATCTTTGCTCTGTTCGCACAGTGCCTTTCATTTCAAGATCAATGACATTTACCTCGTTTATTTAAATTTTGCTTTCACACACTGACACACAAACATATAAGGACGAGCTCATTCAACACCAAAATTCAGGCATCCTGCGGTGAAGTCTAACAGCTATGCAACCGCTGCTGGCAGCACTGCACTGTAGTTAGTGGCAAGTTAAGAACGACAGAAACATTTGAAAGTGCAGGCAAATTTAGGCAGACAGAAGGTAATGAGCCTTACAATAAGGATTTTAATATTTCAAATGACAAATTCTTAAGCACTAATGGCAAGATCCAGTGAAACACGACCTCTGTCGATACTCTGTACGCCCTGCAATCCAACTTTTCTCTCACCTATGCTAGAGAGCCGTAAAACAAGAATAGAAGATCGCTTGTGACAATGAATGGACAGAAATATTAGATTCCTCTGCCATTTTAACAGTCAACTTTATTACGCCGTTCTGCCTCCTTCACGACCCATCTGGAGCAGCGTTCAGCACTACAAGGATTCCAGGGCTTGCTTTTGCAGTAGGAACCTGAGTGCAGGTGTCTTCTTCAAAACTCTTCACCRAAAAAATTTAGAAAAACCTGTTCTGAATTTCTCTGATTCAACATCTACAGAAAACTACTCAAAAAGAGGACAGAAATCGTGGGCTACATTACCAAAAATATGTTACACTGCTGTCAGTATCTCAGTATGTGGCTATCAGCAATGTCATTAGGCAAGTGTCCTAACACACACTGCAAGTCATTGCCCAGCTGTACAGCAGCTGGCTCCAGCTAAGCCCAGGAAAGGTCGAGGGTGATATGAATCCTCAAAATACTGCTGGCTTGTCATGTTTATCCTGATGGCCAGTGAGTGCAAATGGCAAAAAAAGAAAACAAATGCTTTCCTTCACCTTGGATTCTTAAATGATTTAATGCCTTTGTCTCTTAAGAGAAGCAGTTCAAAAGGTGACACATTTACATCTGCAAACTGGTCACTGGATTCTACTGTGCATGAGGCACAGACAGAGCAGAAGCCCCAAACCAGGCAGATTTTGGGGGCTACCTTGACAAGGACATGGAATTACCCACAAAGATCTTTCCTGACCTAGTTGTCTCAACAGGCTCTCAAGTAACATTTTACTGGTAGGTGTGTGACTCATATTTGCAAAACCAAAGGGCTGGGATTCAGCCACTTTTCAATCTTTCATATGCCAAAGATGTTTTTCTGTTCTGAAATTGTGTAGCAAAATAATCCTGGAGCAAAAATGACCAAAGAAAGGAACTATCAAAATGGTTCAGCTGTGGAAAGAGCTAGCAAAGCAGGTTGGATTGCACCACAACTAACAACCTTCCATATAGTTGAAGAAACTCTTTGAGAAAACTTCTGTATTGATTACAGTTATGTTCAGTATGCCCCAGGAATGCTTAGTATGCTCCAAGCACAGGAAAAGGAAGCATGTAACACTTTACAAATCTAATGGTACAGCACACACCTAACTGAGACCACAGGTACATTGAAAAATTAAAGCCAGACATATACAAAGCTGCTACCACTACAAGRTACTGTGAAGGTAAGTGTTTCTGGAGCACTTCTCCATATTTTGTTCAGCTCCTCTGCTGGCATGAGTTGACTGCATGGAGTTGCAGTAGTTTTGCCATTTGAAAATCTAGCCCTCTTTTCAGGGAGTATTGGGAGTATTTGGAGTATAAACGCAGTATACGAGCACAGAAGTAAACAACCTGATATAAAACGAAAAAAATGTAAGGCTCAGGGCAGAAGTCTGACGCACTGACTACTTATAAAAGCAGGAACTTCTGCTCACAAAACCCTTTACTCGATTGCTGTGCCACGTGAGCTGAGACCACAGTCTCATCTGCTTGCACCCTTCACTTCATCATCCTCTGCCTGCCCACTTCATTCCCAGTACTGACGTCCCCTCCAGCCATACCCTCGGAGTTTCATTTTGTTTCTGAAGTGCTCRCTCGGGAATTTTGGTAAAGAAGATCAGCAAGAGCATTTTTTATTTGGAGAAGCACTTCAGCAGCAAGGGGGTGGCGGGAAGGCATGCCACACGATGGCCCTAAGCACTCGCCCATGGCCACGTACTTAGCCGCTGCGACCTCAGGAATCTCRCGTCCATCGCTGCCCAGTAACCCAGCCTTACCGGGGGACAGCGAGTGCTCTCATCCCGTCTAGCCCACAGCCTTGTGGTTAGAGGATACGCTCCGGTACTTTGGGTTTGAACCCTCTCACATTCATCCGCCAGAAGCCAGCAGGAACAAAAGTGGTCCTTGTGACTTCAGCTGGACCTCTCATGCAATCACCTTCCCACCAGAGGGGAAAAAAGTTCCACTGTCTGGCTTCAAAAATAATACAAATCTGGATCACCTCAAGCAGAAGCTAAACGTGGTTGCTACCGGCGCTTCTGCAGACACATGGGTGCAGCTGGTGCCTGGAAGTGATTTTGTGCTTTGCATCTCGAATGACAAATGGAGGTTCCTGTTTGTGTGCCCTGTATTTTACTCAGCACAGTGGGCCTAGACACCAAAATTCATTATTCTGCCAAGGCTGCTAAAACAAATTGTAATAGAAAGTTTGAGATTAGCTTATATTTGAATCTGTTCACATTTCATAAATGTCCCATGGGCATTTAAAGCTACAGATTTAAAGCTAGGAAAATCTGAAAGTTCTTAATACCAATAAGCATATTTAGTAAAGATGATGCAAAGGACCTCGATTAATAGGGTACCAGGATATGTTTGGACCTCAAAGACAGAAAATTCAGATCAATTTATATTATACTGGTATGTTATTATATAAAATAAATACAGATATAAAAATGAGGATGTGCATACATATATATATATACACACACGTACTCGCAAGGAGATCAGGGTTATTCAGACTGCTTTGTTTCAGYGCTAAATTTTATTCAAACACACACATACATAGTAAAGGATTCCCCCTTCCTCTTCCCTTCCCCTACCTCCCCAAAAAATGCTCCAAAACAACCCCTCCAAAAAAACCCACATTTTTCCAAATATATTTTTTACATGGCCACTGAATTTCTAACTCAACAGAAATGTTCGTATCACTGCAGGGTAGGCAGTAACCAMAGTGAACAGTGCTTATTCAAGTATTTCCCCTGAAATCAGAAAGGACCAGAATGACAAACTATTACTTCTAGAAGAGAACTTGCATAAATAGCCCAGGAAACTCGGCTGAACTGGTCAAGACAACAGGTTTCAGCCTGGCCCTATACAAACAAGTATCAATACACTTAAGTTAATAGTGGTTCTTCTCTTGGTATGCCTTTACTCAAGGTAAGCCTGATGTGTTAAATGTGTTGTCTTAAGCTTACACGAGCTCAATATCAACAGCTAAAAGCATGACTCTTATACAAMACAAAACAAAAATTCTACTTTAGCTTTCATAGGGAGAGCATTATTACTTTCTTTAGTAATCTTCCCTCCTCCSTTATTCCATTTTAGTACTTTAAGTTATTGCCTATACAGAAAATTTAGAAAATCTATTACTTACATATAATGCTCGMATACCTGAATGTAACGCAGCGTACTCTTTGCAGATGTGAACTGCACGGATTGCAGCCTTTTAAATAATGTTTTGGAACATCTCCTCGCTTATATTTTTACATCTAGATTTTGAGGTCCAGTCGCAAGTGTTTACTATAGAAAACTTGGTCAAGCTGGTGTTTGACCTTTGACAAGAAGCTGCCCTCAYTCTGGCTAGTCCCAACAAACTAGGCCCAAGACAATAAGCTGCTTTATAGCTATTAGCTAGGTCAGTGTGTTTCTCCAGGAAGACCTCAAGCTGAAAAGCCAACATGCTTGACAACCACAGCCAAGGTACCAAGGGTCCAAGCACTAGACATTGGAAAACAAATGGAAAAGCACACATGGCTACATCTGGAATCCTAATGGGCCACCAATGGTTCCCAGCTAAAGGAAGAATTACCAATGTTATTTTATCATCCCTTGTGCTAACTTAGCTGTTTATGTACAGCAATAAATGATTTTTTAAAAACATATTTGGGTCATTATGTCATATACCACCAGCAAGTATGGTTGTTTTATTGTGCTTGGAGTCAAAATACACTGCTATACCCAGATGTGAGGGAAGTTCAAAACCTCTAGTCCTTCTGTATTCATTCCTGTTGGACAAATGGATTAAGTTTTTAAAAGGGAAACTGAGAATTTTTATAGCCTGTACTCCCGTCTCACTAGTAAAATTCGCACTGATATTTTCCTACAGAAGTTTGCCTTGCCAATGATAACATTAAATATTAACTTAGTAAGCAAAACAAAATTTCAACCAACAGGAAATGCCACACATTTTGTTGTCAAAATTTCTCTCTTCTCTTCTGCCAAAGCCACAATATGCAATATTAAAGAAATACCTCTGTCTCCAAAACAGCTTGAAGTATCATTCTATGTGCTTTTTCTTACCTGAGCATCAACTGAAATTCCAGGCAAAAGTCATCTTATTGTGGAATTCAATTTTTAAAAAATATTTATTATTAGAACTATTAAAGGAGGATTCTTTAGTTATGACTCTAAATTTATATTAGAAAAAATGAGCTTTTCCAAAATATACAATCAGCATATTTTGTTTCCATTTATACGCAACAGAACATGGAATTTGTGTAAAGGCTCTTGTGCAGTATTTTTAACCCTAGTACTGTGACATTTAAAGCTGAGATCAAAGCACACTACAGAAAAACAAAGCTGAATTCCTTCGCATGTTAGTTCAGAAAAAAAGATCAATAATTTGGTAAATAGAGAAAAAAATACACTGTAAAAAGAAAGTTTCAACATTTGTGAAATTATTATAGAACGGACAGCATCCCAACAATTCAATCCACATCTGTCCATGCAATCTTTCCTTTCACAGCTTTCCATTCTAAGAGATACTGAAGGCATATGAAAATACTGAAGGTATTTGAAAATAAGTACAACTTAAGAAGAGGCAACTGAAYCCAATTTCTGTAAATGTAACTCAAATGGACTCGCATTAATTTCAGTGGTGGTGGTCAGTTGCAGTCAAAATGAATAAATAATTCTAGGGATCACTATTTTTTTTCCTGTTTCATTCTCTATTTCCTTTTTTCTACAGGTCATTAGCCCTGTTACACTTTCATTCTCTTTTTTTTCTTTTTTTTCTTTTTTTTTCTTGTTTTTTTTGAGGGGGTGAGAGGGAGGAAGAGAAGCGGCATGTAGCTTCCAGTGAAAAAATAATTACAAAAGAATTAGAAAATAAGCAAAAATACACATAAAGCAGGAATCTACAATTAACTCTAATATGGAGTACAGAGATCCCCAAGATCCGAATTAGTTAGCGCTGTTTAACAGGAAGCTGTAGCTGAACAGCTTGAGTATTTTTAAATCCAAGCAGCTTCAGCCCCKGACTCCCGAGTGCACGCACTCAACCCCCGTTATTTTATTACACATCACAGGGAGTCAAGGGCAAAGCCGGTTCGGAAGGCTGCTGACCAGGAAACGATCCGAACGGATCCGAGACGGTGCTAAAAGGCGAACGAGAAAGCGAAACCCACGCCGGGTARCGCTCTTCTCCGCCAGAGCGCGTGCGGACGGACGAACTCGCAAACCTCCTGGAGACGCTTCCATAACTTGCAGCGGAGACAGCTCCGGAGACTGCGCAGGCTCTTCGTCACACGCCTTGCGTTTCTTTAACACGCAACGGCGAAGGAAGAGGCAATTAAAAAGGTTATTTGCAAAGAAGCCGATGCTAAAAGTAGCTTCTTTTCAAAACAATTCTGTCCAGCTTGTTTTTCCTTTAATAYTACACTCCGGGCAACCCTTATTTGCCATGGAAAAACAGACGTGTGAATTTGATACCCTCTACTTGTTGGTGTGTTTTTAAAGCTGACTAGCAGAGTGCAGAATGTGAAGTTTCCTTGCTTCTGCTGCCACATGGCAGGGGAAGAGCACAATTAAGTAAACAGCTATATATTCCCCCTGATTTCCAGGAACAGCAGAAATATTACGTTAAACTGAAAAGGGAAAAAAAAAAATCTAAGCAACTCATCTCTTGACATAATCACAGTTGCTTCAGAAAAGTTTCTTTCTTTTCACAATGTACACTAAATATGAGAACCAAAATACTTACAAATCCAATTCTGACATTGTTAAGTACATCTCCCTGTAATGTAGTGCATTACATTATATATACATATATATATTTTTATGCATGTTTATACTAACATTCCAAAATTAAATGTTATATTAAAAATTGCTACCAATTTTAAATAGGTCAGAATACCTTCTCCTTGCTGTCTTCCCTGATGGTTCCTTAATGAAGGACCAGAGCAAAGATTAGTGAAGAATTTCAAAGAAACATAAAGTAAATGACAAATACTGGAAAAAAATATTTTTTTGTTTTTGTTTTTTTTTTTTAACTCACGGAAGTGATTCTTTACATATGCCAGTTACTCCCTGATGTTATGATTAGGAAAACTTGATACTTGACAAAAATAGATTTAAAAGCATTTAAATCATAGAGGAGGAAAAAGTACTGACTTTACACCAATAGATGAACAAGTTAAAAAAAAAACATTACTAACTTATTTCATCTGCAAACATTTGATTTCAGTTCACATTACTGTTTTTCTCTCTCCTTCCTCCACTCCCTACCTCCACATTCCCCTCCCCTTCTTTTTAAGGGAAGAGAAATTAAACGATAAATTAATCTCATGGTGTTTACCCATGTAAGACCTGATCCATCTTAAGGGCAGTTTGTTACAGTAAAACAAGATTTAAATAAACAGGCTTGTGTGAGTATGTTGCAAATAGGAATTTCAGGGACCAGTAAAAAAATAAAAATAAAAAAAAATAAAAATAAAGACAAACTTACATATTTCTTGCTGATGAGTTCTGTATGTGTCTTACAAGTGTTCTTGCCACAACAGGCTTTATATTTTCAGATACACAAACTAACTTAAACATTACTCCCAAAAGCACTCCTTGTATTTGCTGGTGATCTCAGATATACTGTTATACATATTTAGCAGCAACAGTGAGTAATTTGGGAGACTTTCTACTGCTTCTTATTATATTCTCACTAATCAAATAGAAAACACCAGTTTCTAATTTTATTAGTCTCACGTTTGTCACAATAACTACAGATTTTATTGTGGAAAAATGTGTTTCCCCTCTAGTTGTGACCACTTGGTAAGCACGTGTTGAGTAATAAAAGAGAAGTAAACAAAAATAAGCCACTTTATGTCCCAGTATCTCCATCAGTTTGGAAAGAATGGACTCGGCTAGCAAGGGGAATGGTCAACAGCTCGACATAGCACAAGGACATATACGTACACACACATGTATCTCTCTCTCTCTCATGCTTTGGGCGACTCAAAAATGTCTGTTTGAGGAGGTGCGGTGATTATTTTTTGAAAAAGAATTATTTAAAAGTACATTCCTTATTAGACAACGAGAAATATTAAGCTGATCTACGAGTGCATTTTTTAAAGCAAAGCGATGCTTGCAGAGGGTTATGGAATACTTCCACATGTGATATTTTCACAATAATGGTAACTATCAAACGTTATATTGCACATTAATTTTTACTGTTGAATAAGATGCTGGAGCCAAGAATACTGCAGGCTGTAAAGCTCAGCCTATTCCCTGGCCCACTCTCCATGCGCAGATGTCGGGCTGCCTTCCCAAAGCATTGCACGTATTTACTGGTACTCTCATTTTTTCATATTATGAGTCCCCTATCCAATCTCCTCAGTAGCATTAACTGAACAGCTCACAAAGTCACTTTTTAAGTGCAGCTGCAAATACCTAACTCTGCTTTGTGCAACCGCTTGTTTCATGCTCCCCTTCAGATCAGCCATTTGCCATTAACAGGGACTAAATGGCCTGTGACTTAGGTTGAGAAAGTTGCTCAAAAGCCAGTAAGTTCCCAACCAATATCTTGATTCAGAAAGTACTTTTGAGGAAAATACCTACGGTCAAATTTAAATATAGGTCGAATTAAGCATCTGGAGCCATCAGTGCTTAAATACAAACACTACAAATAGAATTTCTTGCTAGAAGCAGGTTACAGTCTTCCAAGGACAGATTAGTCAAGAAGCCTTGAGGACAATAGCTATAATGAACACCGAAACAATTGCAACGCGAAGTAATGCAACTAAACAGACCAGAGAGTTCAGCAAAAATACTTGCACAAAGACTGAAAACTTCTTTTTAAGTACTCAGCAGCCCAACATTGCTCCTACTGACATCAGTGGGTAATCAAGTTACATTTGCACCTGCACAAACTAAAATCTATCACCTTCCAATAGAAGGTTTTTATATAAAGAGTCCATATTTAAAGTTGAGTATCTCAGCACATCTCCAGGCAGCATATTTAACTGAAGTCAGAAATGTCCATAATATGAAGGTTTGCAAAGTATTAAAGATGATTGCCATAAGCGTACCACTGTTTATTCTTCAATTTCCAGTGCAGGCCACTGTATTTTTTGGAGGCAGACAGTATTTCATTGGCTAAGAGAAGAGCAGGAAATTTTTCTTTGGTGATTTTTTTTTTTTAACTAGCAGATGTTTGAAGCTGCTCCAAGGTTTGGAATGTTGACTAAATCCCAGTGGAGATAGATTAGTGGCAGAAAGCAGGTGAGGTGGTCAAAGGTGGATGTAAATACAATTTATCAGATGACTCTGCAATTTGGCACATTGGTATCACAACTGCACATGTGGCATGTATAAAAAGCTTTGGCAACAAAGAACGAACATCATTCCTCCAGCCAAATTGTACAGCAAACCAGGGCTGTGCTACCAGTAAACCAAACAAGAAAATACCAAAAATAGAATTACTCCTTGGCTTACAAAAATCTGGCGTGCACTGAGAAAGGATATAGGACAGGGTTTCTACTAAAAAACTCCTCAATAACTAAGATCACTGGCAAAGTAATCTAAGAGAACATCAGCTCTCAGACCCAAGCATTAGTTGTAGCACGAGTTTGTCAGGTCAAACAGTTCAGTTCCTAGAGTCCTGCCAGGTGCCAAATCCTCATACTCACCTCTTTAGGTGAAGCTTCGAGCACTTCCAACCTCAACCCGTCCTGCTCTACCGGATGATCTGCTCTCACCTCAGTTACGTTCTCCGTTGTCATCCCCAGCACTAAGAGCAAAGCAGTATATCCGCGCAGAAAGCCACGGCTCGCATCCTTAGCGCCAAATGCTCAGCAAACAGCCCGCTGGGAATCTGTCAGCATGCTCTCTRCTATGTCTTTTGGCCTCATGGACTACCAGAACGGCTTCAAGGGACTGGACTTTATCCTCAAGATGTTAAATGACTTCGACATCCGAAAAGTTGACAAATATTTGGGGACCTGATTCTTGGTCATTAACTGAGTTACTGGAAAGCACTGGGCTCATTCACGCATTGGGGCACCTTCACTGCAGTTACAAGAAAGTGAAACAAAATCCAGGAGAACATCTATGACTTACTCCTATCTTCCATGTCAAAGCCCAGGTACAGTGCTTCGCTCTTCTTTTCTAGATCACAAATACTTAGCAAAATATATATAAGAATTCATAATAAAAAGAACAATATAAGAATTCATATTAAAAACAACATAATAATGATTGCAATACCGAATTGCTCCCACACCTGACAATCAGAAACGTAGGCCTCCTTATATACAATTTTCTTCTCGTGAAAAGAATAAACTAAATTTATCAGAATAGCCTAAGAAATACTTAAGTCTGTCTCTTCGTCAAAGATTCTAATCTAAGTCCAATTTAATGTTAGAGGCCTAATACCCTTCCATCCATCTATACAAGCAAAACAATGTGATGTTGGTTTAATTTGTGATAAAAAGCTATAGCATCAATTTGCYACTGTAGCTAGGACTGAGGGTTTCCCTTCCATGAATACACCTGCACATACTGGACCTCTGAAGTGGTGGCCCAAAGGTATCTCTTTCTCTAGCCAAGGCCAGCAGAGAACTCAGGCTGAAGTCCAACTGGCACAAATGGCAGGAATTATCAGAAAGATGCTCTCAAGTAAGGGCCTTCCAGCTTTGGAGTCAGCTACCCGTGATGTTGTGCAGTAGCTCAGCACTTGCTGCCTTTCCTCATCTGCTTACGCTCATGAAGGATCTAGGGATCCTTCTATTGTGAGTTTGATTTTTTTTTTAATTCCTAAGATATTCCCAGAAGTCACTATGCAGTCTTTGCTTCTCTAATTTTTCATTTATAGCTTAGAAGATTATGGAGTTACTTTATAATTCACAAGATTCTTCTCRCAGGTGACAAGCAAGAAATAAGCATGCAAAAGGAATGGTACACAATCTCCTTCTAGGAGAGGAAGGAATGGAAACAGGAAGGTGGGGATGCACCGCCAGTATGCATTAATCGGATGCAGGTCCAGGCATTAATCACTGATTCATTACTAGCTCTCCAGGACAAGACTTCTTATAACTTGGAAGAGGAAGGCAGAATTAAGCCCACCTCAGTGAGGTAAAGCAGTAACAGYGTCCACACTGTACGCTTGGTCTGCAAACTATTCCCACAGTGCTCCAAATACGACTTCAGAACTGCGTCGTCCCCTTAGAAATACACAGTTAAGAGAGGTACTGGATGTGGTCTCACTTTATATGATTTACAAAATGCTTGCATGATGGAAAACACAATTCCAAAGCCGACAAAAAGTGGGATTTGTTTTCATATGTTCCTACACCTAGCAACTGCAGCTTTGCTTTCTGCAGCACTCCTTGATAAGCAAAAAACAAACATCCCTTAACAGTCCCTTTGAATTATCATGTTTCAGTCCATTTCCTTCTTCATTGATCACTGGGTTGTATCAGAATTTAATTATGTCTCTTTTGAGAAAAAAAAAACTCTCAGATTTAAAAAAAAAAGTTACCTTGTTTTTATTTCTATAATCCTTTCTTCCTCACACAGTCAGCTCTTTACCTGTCCTGCTGCCCATTAACGCTTGTATGAAAACTTTTCACTCCCTAATTTGCCAAAAATAATGATATAAACACTCTCTAAAAGTCTGAAAACTCTACATTGTCATTACAGCAAACAAAAATCCCTTACATAGCAAAATCAAAGCTTGTAAACTTATGGCAAGGCAGAACCCAGTGATATAATACTCAAACCTGAAAAACAAAATACATCCTGAGTAAGGAAGGAAAACATTACACGAAAACATTACGGAAAGTAAGGTATTAAGCAGTGGTGTTTTAAGCTAGGGGCTGTAATTCAGCTGTACAAGCTTTCCAGTCAAAGAGAAAGAAAGAGAGCAGGGATAGTTACTGTACATTCCTAATGAATTCACCCTATCATTTAGGGAGGCCCAGATTTTTGGTAATGAAAAACACATCACAGTGTCTAGACATGGTTCATACTCCCAGCAGAGTCCTCGGCATTTCAGAAGTCGTGGCACAGTCGTCGTCTCTGTGGGCAGCTTTTCAGGAGATGTCCTTCCTTACGGCACGAGCTGAGACCAGTACGGTAAGTGGCAGGGTATGGCCAGGATGGGCAAGTGCCTTCAGGGAAGCTGGTCAAGAGCAACTTGATGTTGTTGCAGAAAAAGCTAATCCACTGCGTTGTTTTAAACCTTAGCCCTAATGTAGGACATGGTGCTCTCTAAAGCAAAGTTATGCTGAAAACAAATTACATATTTCCGAAGATGAGCATGGATCAAGTGCAACAACTTAGTCTGGCTGCTGCTACCACTGCAATTTAGTAAGCCCACCTCCTGAATATAGCCACAATGCTCTTAAAACAAAACACACATACATTTTATTAATTCTGCTGTTAAAATGAGCCACTGTGTAATAGCTATATAATTTGAAGCATCCTGTAGCATCACAGATGACTGCAGACCCACACCCACACTTTCCTCTGTGAGGATTAAAGGTGAGAAAAGGACTATTAGTAGATGCATATGGTCTACATGTTTTATTCATTTAAGAAAGTTCTGAGCTTCTTTTCCGAAAATGAGTAAATCATGCAATAAACTAATTCATGTAAGGAAACACAACACTAATAAAATTTATTCATTAAAAATTACTATAAAATTACTCCTACCATATTTCCAGTCTAGAAAGAAAAAAACCCACAGTGATGAATATTTTCCTACTAGTACATGGTTTTCATAAGTATTTTAAGCATCTTCCCTCCTCCCTAACTAWTTTTTTTTAATCATTATGTCTCTGAAACCAAAACTTCATTTGTCAGCAAATCCCACCACCTAGGCCAAATTAAATTATCTTTTGATGTATCAAAGTTGGCATACGCCATAYAAGCCACATGTGCTTCTCTCTCAAATCCTCAGTCAACTTGTCCATTTATACTATTTTAATTATGTCAACACCTACCCACCACAGCTAAAAACAAACAAATATAACGAGATCCCCAAAACAGGGCTCCTGGTACTAGAATTGTCCATAAGGGAAAGAAGGACTAAAGGAGCTAACAGTTCTAGTAAAAGACGTTTATCTAGCATGGCTTGACCTACCCAAAATGTCTAAAGGCTGCTTTACTGCAGAAGCAAGGGAGAGAATGGAAATGGAAATTTTGGACCTATTACTAGATCAGCAGTGCAATGCAGRTGATGCATTGATTTAAAGGTCCTGCTGCTTGCAGGTTGGAGAATATTCATCTTCAAAGAAGTTCATAAATTAAYGAGTAAAAGGAAGTAAAATGCAGTAAGAAGGCACATCGTAATTGCCCTGAAGGAGGCAAACTGACTTCAAATATATTATGCAGTTATATGAATCGTTCATGGAATGATTACATGAACACAGAGAACAGAAAGGGAAATATGAGGTTTTTCTCCCCCCCCCCTTTTTTTGATATTCCATGCATTGCATTCTCACTTGGGCAGCACATGCAGCATTGCACTGGAAGCAACATTTACAGCAAAGGCAAACGGTCGCGAGTCACTCATTTGTGAGCTGCTCAATAGCACCAGAGCTGCACAGACCCCAAACTGATTTGCATCTCAGATAGTTTAGGGCTGAATGCAGACTTGATCCTCATAGAGTTGCACCAGTGCAGGCCTTGATCTCATTTCTAGGCCAATCGCTTTAAACCTGCTGTCACGGTCACCAAATTTTTCTTCCAATGCTCCAGTAAGCCCTCAGTGTACATTCTTATGGCTCAATTTACCTGTTCACTGGGGCTTCCCTTTCTTCCACAAGACTTACTCAACAAGACTTACTCCTACCTAAGGAATATTGAGAGCACTTAGAAGGATTAACCCAAATATAGCTGCCTAAAATCACCCGAGGTGAACTTGCTTGTCTGCTGCAGATACCCTCTGCCCTGCGTATACGCTCTTGTAACACACCGCTGAGCACASAGCCTTGCTCCGCTGAGGCATACCGCTGAATCGATGGGCAGGAAAAGTTTGCACAAGCCAATCTGGAATCATGTCCCATTTCCACCAGCACATTCAAATCTCAGGTCCAAAATCTTGTAAGACAGTTCTAAAGGTACAGCTTCCAACTTTATGGCCAGCAGRTAAACAGAGAAGGTGAAGTCGGTCTTTCTCATCGATCAGCCGTTCAGTCACGTCTATGTGCCCACACAGGTGATACAACGTGTGCCCAGCGCTGGGGCCATTTCTGTACCTGTCTTGCCCACCARGAACTAGCACTGGAAATGGCAAAGTCTGAGAAAATATCTCTTCTTCCCAGCCCAAGCTCTAGACTTTCACCCAGTGCTATAAAAAGAACATTTTCTTGGTGTGAAGGAATATTTATATAGTGTGACAAATGCCATGATTGYTTATCCCTTTGCCACTCTCAACAGCCAGTCACCCCTGGACTCACCGAGGAACRCCAACATCGTCATTCAGAACCCCTATTTTTTAAAACTAAAACTGGCTGACTGTACAGAATGCAATTAGTGGCAATCAGAGTTTCCCTTTAATCTCCACGCTGTTTTCATGTGCAAAAATATGATTGCTCCTTGGAAACACTTTGCTTCATCTAATGGACACATACCTTGCAATTCAGCAAATTTATTATTCAGTGATCTCTTTTCAGTAGAGCCACATTAAACCTTAATATATACAATCTTTAATTGGCGCTGTTTAGAACCACACAYAAATACCAATCAGTTTATCTGCTTCTTAAAGTCTCAAAACATTTATTGAAAGTAAAGTATATGCCTAGAAACAGTGAGCCGGACTCCCAAAGTGACTATTTTACTGATTTTAAAGTAAATGTTTTAAGAAAATTTATTGGTTTAAAAATAGTTTTTGGAGTAAAAGAAAATCATTATTTTGAGGAACTTGCAAGAGATTTGAGTTTAATTTTTACATTCTGTAAATACAAAATATTTAATCTGTTTAAAATTAAACCCCAAAGATCTAATCAGATAAGCTTTTGAAGGGCTCACAGACTGCAACTATTTTAGCATTGTATTTGCAAGAGATACAGCCAGTTGTTTAACCACACAGATATCGTTTAGCCTGTAACTTAAACAAGCATTGATAAAGTTTTTTGCAAAAAGATGTTATCAGCAAAACAAACACAGTATTTTGTATTACTTCAAAGCTTATTTATAATGTGTTTAGAAATATTCAGTGGAAACAGGAAAATAATGTCTTGATTTTTCTAAACTTTACAACATCTGCTTTTACTTACTCACAGCATTGTAAAGTTCTGCAGCTTTCAAATGGGTAACGTTTTTCTTTTGTTTGCTCCCTTACTTGAAAGTATTCACTTTTTTTTTTACACACACGATTTTCCCTTTACATTTATGAATACAGCCATATGAAAAATCTCTGAAGCCTTCTACAAGTGGTAAATCACTAGTTAGCATAACCTACATTTTAAATAAGCACATTACAAACCTGCTAGAAATTTATTTTCCTCAGAAGACTAGAATTCCTAAATCTTTATCATTTCCCTATGTACATATGGAACATTAACTCTTTTTTTAAAAACCATATATCATATTGTTTATTCACACTACCCTTTCCCAATTGGGTATAACCCACAGTAATTTCCACAGGAGAAAACATCCTTTTCTAAAAATCAAGTTCTTTTCACTGACTTGGTGTGGGGAAATCGCTGCAACTTTCTACAACCAAATGGACTCCCCTTGGACATTTTTTCCATCGATAATAAAGGATTCTACCTGTCATCCTAGGATATTAAGATGCAGCAATTGCAGCACTAACTGGAATCCCTAAGAGGTTACTGTGAATTGTGTGAAGATGCACTAGTGCATGTAACTTTACAGATTCCCCTCTGCTATATAAAATTAAAACTCTGATTTAGCRAGAGGTCAGATCATCGACCAAGTACACAATCATGTATTATTTGATGAATACGCAGCAACATCACCAGAGCGCGGACACGCTCGCGGCCGGCTCGCTTGGCCACGGCTCCGGCGTGCCCGACGAGCACGGACAGCGGGGACAAACAGCCCTGCAGAGTCCTTGAAATAGCCACGGGATATCGGGGCTGTGCACTTACGTGGTCTGTAAAGAGCTGCGTATCACTGGATCTTTCTTTTTCTTTTTAAATCTGTAATAAAAAATGCTACATTTTACTTGGAACTTTCCTCTGAAAGCCATTACTTCTCATACCTGTGTCTSGGCTAGGCACTGAAATACGGGCTTTGCAACACACTCATTCACAGTGGAGAAGAGGTTGCATTAGTATTCTACACCCGACCAGCTCACGCTGGTCATTCATGTATATTGGATGATTTTGAATAAAATGCAAATCTGAACCCCAAATTCTCCTTTTCAAACATTTTTCAAAGCATGACTTACAGACTGGGCTCTGTTCAYCTCAAACTAACTCGTGAAATACTTAGAACCTTTAACCCATCTATAAAAAAATTGTTCTAAATTTTTGTTTTAGAAGTCGTTGCTCAACTAATGCCAGCTAGGAGTAAATTTAGTAACATCTATGCAGAATTCTACGGTGAATTTTCACAAATATAAGTACCTACAAGTAGGTTTAATATTTTTGGTTCATCGATTACAATTAGTAGGAAATTTCAAAGGGAAAATCCCTGACATACAACCTAGGCTTTAAAGTACAGTTCTGCTGAACCATTCACTATATAGTTACATTTGTACTCAAGGGTCAATTATTACAAAAAGCACTGGCACACACGTATGCTAAAGTAAAACAAGGAGTCCACAGTGATTTTAGAGCTAGACTATACATCAATTTACATTTAGTTCCCCGAGAGGCATATAGGAAGCCTGTTCCCTTTGGGGTACTCAACCACTTTTCACTTCAAGAGTCTCTGGCCGCAGTCAAGCAAGGCTTGGAATTCAAAATTTAGAGTCTCAGAATTCTTCACACTTTCTGCCTGAATTTAGAGACATCTGACAACACATGTTAGACTACATTTTGGCATGTAAGAGTTTACCTAGGCACGTGAACTCTGTTTCTCTGCTACGTCCTCTAAATGTGATGCTCTAAGATCCCCTACTGCCCATCGATCATGGGCTTCAGTCAACCCCCACCCCTCAAGCTCTTCAACTGCAACCTTGCAGGCAAAGACTATTAGTGCAAAGAGAGTAGATCCTCCAGACTGACCCTAATGGTTGAGGCACTTCTCTGAAAGAAGGGTTTGGAGTTCAATTCCAGATCCCTGTAATTTCAGCATTTTTATGATACATGTTATTATGGAAACTCCAATTAAAATTGGAAGTGGAACCCATGTAACCCTGCCAACATACTAGTATACTGCAGTTACCAGGCTAAAAATCCATGCTCTTCTTTATTTGTCCTCTCTGGACATAGGCTGTTTTACCACATTAGGTGGTGCCTAGATCCTCAGGAGTAAGAGATACAAATCTCATCCTCTGCATTTTGACTCCCCTGTTCTGTTGCTTGTAAATAAAAGTGCCTAATTCAAAGATAGGGAATTCTGCTATCAAAGCATAGCACTAGCTTACTTTGTGGCTACGGGCCCTTCGTTGTCAGTGAGTTACAGAGCAAATAATTGGTATCAGGTATTTGAAGAAGAGACTCCCTGACTTCAGCTGTGTATAGGATGCCTGCTCTGGGCAGTGGGGGAGGAAGACTCTCCTAAGCGCCCACAGTGCTGCTAAGCTTGCCAGTGTCTCACCACCCCCAAAGGAATAGGTGACAGAAGTTGTCTTCTCACCGTGCAAGGGGACACAGCTGCACATACTGACCATCCCAATTCAGTTTAATCTCTGGTGTGGCTAAGGGGAGCACCTCTGGTCCTCACGTAAGTGAAATCACATCCTTTGATAACTTCTGTGGGGACCCAAAAGACCAAGGGTGAACTTCATAAAGCAGAGAAAATAGGTCGTTAACTAAAATGTGCAATTCCGGCATTTYCCCCTTTATACACCACACGTGTGACCTGAAATGGTCCCAGTTCTCCAGTTTTAGCTCTGATTCAACATGTGGCATACCAGCCAAGATAGTAGTGACCGTTAAAGCTCACCCCTCTATAATATTATTAATCAGCCTCTTTGTTCCTCAGTTAAATCCCAAACGTACGTATATGCAGACAGGAATATATTACAAAAGCCTGAAGGAATGGAAATAGCTTGGGATTTCAGCAACATAAATTAGCAAGTTCTAAGCTCCCGCAAGGCTGTTGGGAACAGCTCAAAAGTGCTGTGCCAAAGCTTCAACATATGCAGAGCTCTCCTGGTGCTTTGCATTGCTCCTGGTGCTGCAGCTACAGCTGCCTCTGAAGAGTTCTGCATCCCTTGTGACCGCTGAGCAGTGCAGAAGTCCAACTCCATTTTCCTCCRTACTCTCACTTCTCCACAGGAATCAACTGTCCTCATTTTTCCCCTGAAGGGAAAAGGAGAAATGGAAAGAAGGGAGCTGAGAAAGACACTGAGCATCCAGGAGATGCACATGGAGAGCCAGAAGCAGAAAGAGAAGAACATATGGAGAGAGTAAAAGGTAGAGCACAGATTATCTCAGTGTTGAAAAGCTACTGTCAGTTCATGAAGGAACAGAAAGGTGAACCAAAAGAAACTTGTCTACCAGACAGCTTACGTGACACTCTTGTCAAAAGCCTTACGGTCTTTCAGATGGCCTTGAAAAATGTTTTAGGGTAAAAAAAAACCAGTTTTCATACTGTATGCCCCTCCTAAAACAACCTTATTTTTCTTTTTCTCTCACCACTGTCTAATGTCCGATTCCAACTGGCTGGGCAAATGCTAAAACAGCCACAAAGTCAAACAGCAGTCGAACTAGCGACAGAACCCAGAAAGCCCAATTTCCAGTCCTCTGCATTTATTATTAGACAAGTCTCCTTAGTCAAATAAGCAATGTAAAGGAATGTGAACAAACTGTTCCTTCTYCATCATTTGTTCGTTATGTGCAAGGACACCTAACCACTGCTGTCACCAGCTGCTCGTGGCTGGTCAAATTCAATAACGAACCGTTTGATAGTTCTCTTGTGGGGAAAATAAAAGTGCCCAAATTGCATGGATTCCATGCTACTGCACTTATTTATTGTTTTTTTWAAAAATCAGATTTTTACCAAAAACAAGCATGGAATAAGCAACCCATAATTTGCTTTCCCTTGCTTGAGTTTGATGATATGAACTGAAACACAAATAACCTCTATAAACCTTGCTTCTCTGGCATCACAACCACAACAACATCATTACTTCAAACGCAGGTTTGTATTTCAAACTTCTCTCAAGAGAGAACCCAAAAGCTTAAAACATGGGTAAATATTCTYCTGCCAAGTCTATTCCTTCCTATTCTGTACCACTTCTGGGCAAGGACGAAAGACAGCTAATTTTCAAAATTAAACAAAGCAAAATATTTGATCAGTTTGTTTCAGTTTCTTCTGGCATTGCTATCTTGTGGGTACTAYAGCAAGCCACGAGAAATAAATAAAAGGTAGCTGAACAGTTCAGCCACTGTAGGTGAGTATTTTTTCCAGTCCAGTGAGGTTAGTACGTCTTTTAATTCACAAATTTTTATGACTAGGACTGTATTYGGTTACTGCGCTTGCTATACATTCATACAGCTGTCTTACTACTAGAACAGGAATTAGTTCTCTGCGACGGAAAGAAGAGGCCGAGAGGAGCTGTAACCAGCAGGAAAGGTCGCTGCAGGAGGGCGGCGCGCGCGCAGGCGCCGCAGCCCGGGGTGCGACGGCCGCTTCCCTCCGGAACCAAGCACGACGAAACATTTCAAACCCTTCCCGAATTCCGCATGCGGCGAAGACAGACCCGTGCGTGCTACTCTGTCCAGCTGTCTAAGCGAATCTTCAGACCCACACGATCTTGAATTTCAAGGCTACCCAARCATCAAAAATAAAATAGGAAAAATCAGAATTTTTCAGATTAATTTTTGCTTTTWTGTTGGTTTGTTTTTATTAAAGGTTGGCAAATGAGACGTGCAGTGCTCTGCTCAGAGCAGAATCAAGGCAGTAAACAGTGGAAAACTAGGGAAAAAAGTTAGTCCTCTATCAACTTTGCCTCTTGCTTTAACTAATTCATGTAAAACCAGAGGAAGGAATCATAGAATCACAGAATGCTGCTGCACATTGCAATTATTGCTGCACATCACGGGAAATCGTACTCAGCGTAGCAAGCTCTGCTCATCCTTTATGCCGTTACTGCTAGGCAGAACATTTTAGCAGAAGCACCTCCAGGCTGAAGCATGCATTTCAGCTGTCATACTTTGCATTAACCTCAACATGACACTGTCAATATCCATAACTTCCATTTCTTTCATATGCTTTTCTAAATGTCAAATCCAAATACAGCAACAGGTTTAAATGCACTGGTAACCACAGTTTTATTGTAACTGCCTTATAAATCATGTTATAGCTAATTAATCTAATTAACAGTCCTATGTCTCAGATAYGTTACAGGAAAAGACTAAATCAATTCAGCCTTTAAGAAACCACTAATGTGTCTCAGACACCAATGCTGCATTCGCTGAACGTTCATTGAATATCAACCTGCTGTGAAAATATTACCATACCTGCTGCTTTTATGGGGTTGGATTTTGCTTGCCTTTTTTTTCCTAAAGGAAGTTTAGCAACACAGAAGTTAATGCTTTAAACTAAAGATACTTAGCAAAAGGCTTAACATTTCAAAAGATAACTAATTAAGCTGGTAAAATGAATCTCTTAAGTTTTAAAATTCACAGGCTCACGATTTAGGATTTTTCTGTTGTATACTGTTTTATCTCTCCAAATTAAAAGACTGTTATGCAAATAAAACTACACTGAAGTCACTTGAAACTTGTTCTGAAAAGTCTCACGATTTCAGAAGATATATAAAGAGTATTTTGAAGCAGAGCTGAGTTTCTAATGAGTTAATGTAAAAAACCTCATGCAAAAGCAATCCGCATCAAAGCTAGCAGGCTGTACCCTGACAGTCATCCATCAAACCAAGAGTCCCCTTAATAAATGCCAATTATAGGGCAAATATGCACAAACGCGGATAGCATAAGCCATGGGATCATTTCCTTCCGAGAAAATTAGTGACCAACAAAACACCCATGCAGTGTAAACTACCAGCCTGCCCTACAGCAACACTCGCTCCTGACCGGAATACTAACTACTACTATTAGTTCACTCCTTTTTATTTTATTTTATTTTGTACTTTTGCAAGGGTTCAGAACCACACCGAATTTTGTTTGGGGTTATACAAATTCCTTCACAATTTGTATAGAAGTCTAACATAACTTTTTAAAAGCCATGACATGCCTATAATGTATACAGAGTCTCTGACTTCCGCCGTAAGCGAGCCTTTTTCCTAACTTAATCATACTCAAATTTCACCCTTTTTAAAGATCCTGATTCAAAAATGTTCACTCATTCTCCACAGTCCACAAATTTATACCATCTCTTCCTGTGGTATTATATGTGCATAAATTAAAAAAGAATGGTCTTGTACAAGGCCTAGAAACTTAACGTTCAAAGACCTGCCCCCCCCCAATTAAATTTAGCTTATCAAGGAAAATGTTCAATACAAAATATATATTCTTATAAAATTATCTAGTTGTGTATGGATAAGGTATTTTGAATTTGAGCAGAGTTATCACCCCCAAATCTAAAACAAAGGGTAATACATCAGTTTAAAGTAAAACAAAACATATTAATATATCTTCTGGGTCGTTACGTTTGCCATGCATCTGATKCCTTTCAGCCTCTTTTGCCAGCACCTTCGGCACATCTCACCTGACCACAGTATGCAACATYTTTGTTCTCCCAAGAGCAGATTTTTTAAGATTCATTATATCCAAAGTGCAATATACTGAGAAGTAGCACATTTTCTCACGTGGAACGTCAGAGGCCCCTACCTTGCGGTAACAGTTAAGGCCCAAGAAAAAAGAAACATCATGCTAATAAGACAAAGCAGCTTTCCAAAAAGAAATACTTAATACTAGTGTCACGACAGATAGAATTAATTTCTTAGACGAAAACACTCACATTTGCTGTATTCGTACAACTGGACTGGAGAACGCTGCGTTAGTCCTAGTCTGATGTCTTACCTAATTGACCTCTAAAATGACATCTTCCATCACACAGGCCGGCCCGTGCTACGTTCATTTATTTCCATCTTGCCCGAAATTATGATGAATGGTCTGAGCTCCATTCAATTACCGAAAATGTGCAAAGGAACAGGAACAATGAGGCTGGCAAAGCGCTCCGCATTCTTCGGAACAATTTGGGCTAATTAGCATCAACTTCTCCCCCATTCATCATAGCCCTTTAGAAATATAAACAAACTGTCAGCTCTAACCTAACAAACAGATCACTGAGCTACTTAACACAAATTATTCTTACATGAAAAGCTCCTTCTCAGGCAATATTCTCCTCTAGGGCATCTGGGAAGCTGAGCTATTAAAATTGAAGACATATGTTTCAGTCAAACTTCACTCCCAGATTGCAGCGATCGCTGTTGTGACAGTTTTCTGTCAGCACACCGCTGCTGGCGACGCACTACGCGTTTAAACGCAGTGATGCAGCAGCAGACTTAAACGATGCAGGTTTGCTTCCAACAACAGCAACACCAAGCAATTAGCATTTTACACCTTAAAAAAAAAATGGAGCTCTTAAAATGACCACTTGGGTAGAACCCAAATCTCAGGTTTCATCTTAGGGGGAGTTTTGTGAAATTCCAGATCTTGCGCGTTCTCTCTGCCGCGCGGAAGGCAGCAGCTACAACGCCAGCTGGGGCATCAGCGTAGCGGCTCGGGTCCGGCTGAAACAGCAGCAACGCTCTCCAGAGCCCGGAGAGCAGGGCTGCCGGCCCTGGGCTCCAGCTCAAACCTCCCCACRCGCGCCACAAACCAGGGGACAGCTCTTTGAGCTAAAGGAGAGCAGGGGGATTCACCACGCTGAATTCTTCCTTAATGGTGCTACCACTGTGCTGCTGCCAAAGTCAAAACAATACAGAAATATTCGCTTCTCCAAAATGCAGAAGTAACTAAATTTGTCCTCCAGCCCATATGTGACTAAGAACCTTTGTGCTCAAGTGAAGACATGTTTCATCACTTCAGTAAAATAGTTCAATATTTTGTGGAAGGAAGATATAAATGATGTCCTGGACTTTCCTGACTCGCAGCTATTTGCAGTTCTGTGCATAAGCATGCATAAGCCTTTCCAGGTAAGGATGTCAGAACTGCAAAGTCAAAGGATGTGCTCTGTTTTCTAGAAGCATGCCCACCGGTAAATACAGTCTGGGAACTCTGGAGATATCCCMAATAATCAGTGGTGAGAAGCTATTTCCTAACTAGGATGGGTTTTCATTTGAATCTACAGAAGAAAGTTCCTGCTTATTGCTTCAGTTCCCTTAAGGCAGTGAAAAACACAGCTGGAACTTGGCGAGTTAAAAAGGGGAGACTTCCTCGTCATGTCTCCTTCGACTTCCTGCACTTCTCTGCTTTGCTATTTCTTCCTGGCTCTATTTTTGTCAGAACCACTTGTAGCATGTCATAGTTTTCTTTTTCTCAGTCTTTTCCTTCTGCAAAGATTAATGCAACAGAGCAGTAGCAGCTTTGTGGCCTACGTACATAAGCAGGAGTTTAATTTTGTTTCATCTTTGGTTGAGAGAAGGAAACGGAATCTTCCTCAGATTTCCTGATCTTACCCTCACTTCTGGCTCCACATACAAGTGTTTTTCTCCCCTTGGATATAAAGCTTCCTAGGCCTGGAAACACGAGTCCCAGCTGCTGACCAGAACAGTTGCAGATACGAGGCCCTCAGGACACTGCTGCCATGGTGCACTTCCCCAGCAGCCGGCAGATCACCTTGCTGAAGCGACACCGCTAGAGCAAGATCCCATTTCTCACTTCCAAAGAAAAGGATCTTCCACGAAGACCCAGTGGCCATTAGGAAAAGGGTTTTATGCCTTCGCACTCACCAGAAAGGCTGTGTCCTGGAAGGGTCATGCAAACAAATTTGAGACTTGAAAATGAGGACCTAGGCAAAGGCTCACATCTAACTTGTCTGAARTAACATCCCAGCTAAGGGCTTCAGTGATGCACAGAACTGGTGATGTAGTTCATGTTTATCGAGAGAGAATTAAAAGAGTTTTAAGGGGAAAGAACTAAAAAACTTACTTTAGATGTCATGAGCATGAACTGATAGCTCAGAGACACGAGTCAAAAATTTAAGTTGGACAGAAACACTTGAGGTTTGAAGTAAAGAGATTCAGGTGGCAGCACAAACAATACTTGAACTCATGTTTGTAGATAAGACTGYTCAGAAGTTAAGTGTAGAAACACAGGACTCCCTCTCCTCCTTCCCCTCAACCTCTCCAAAAAGGGGCCTGTTGGGAATCTCAAAGGGCTGAAGGCAAAGAATAAATTGAAAAGATTCACCTTTGGCCACACGAAAAGACAAAAAACATCCTGAGGAAGAGAATCTGAAGAGTAAAACCACAAAACCCAACAGGGGAAATAAGAGTTCAAGGTAGCAAGGTTAAGCTCTGACAGGTGAAGGAGGAAAAAAAAAAAAAAAAACTTTGGGTAGATGAGTAATAAGCATTTTAAGAAAATCAATGCAGTCTTAAGAGTAAAACCACAAAACCCAACAGGGGAAATAAGAGTTCAAGGTAGCAAGGTTAAGCTCTGACAGGTGAGGAGGAAAAAAAAAAAAAAAAAACTTTGGGTAGATGAGTAATAAGCATTTTAAGAAAATCAATGCAGTCTTAAGGTGACTCATTCGAAACTACACTTCAGAAAGCACTTCAGCTGCTACCTAAAACCAGAAAAACTTAAGTCTCATTAAATACACTAAGCTGGTGGAAAAGTATACTGATGTGCACACCCTCAAAACCCTCTCAACACAATGAGTTTGTCCCCACCTCATTTTTGGATCACACAAAGMCCCTGAAGGGCTTGACTTGGCAGGCATTTTAAGAATATACCCTGTCAGGATCATAACAAAAGTGCAGCTTCAGTGGAAGAGTTGTAGAAGGACACAAGATTCCCAGTACCTTAAAACAGAAAACTCTAGTGCAGAAGAAGTTATGACATTCAAGTGCAGCTTAGTGTGAAATGCAAGTCTTAAGACTGTACTCTGCTCCTTACATTTTTGTTGCCACTGTCCACTTGAAAAAAAAAGCGTGACCAACATTGCTCTAGAAATGGGCATGGAACTAGAACCAGAAAGGGACAGAGGGGCACCGAACCCCTCTTGGGTAGTAGAGGAAAAACTGAAGGTACACAGCTGAAGCAAGGAGAAAGTCACTGGAAGTGCCAGGAGTTTTCCCTGCACTGTGGAAAAGATTTTCTAAGATGTGAGATATTTTATACAGAAAGTTACAAAAGGGGACATCAACGCGTGTGTTTTGCTAGGTTCTGAGAAGATGAAAAACATAGTATGCTAACTAGATACCAAGGTGCATGTTCCAGTTCAGCAATTTCATGCATGAACCAAGAAGAAAAGATGTTTTTCATATCTGCATGTAAACAGAACATCTAATACGCATGAACACACAGATTGCATCTTCAAAGTTTCAATTGTTGTCTTAACAGCTACAAAATTGTCCTTATTTTTAAGGAGCTACACACATGTGAACATAACTGCCTTAGAGCCAACTAAAATAAATACCAGTTACTTTCTGAAGTGTCTCCATGTTTCAGCATAGCTCTATAAAAATCTAGTGCCAGTTTGGACGCATCTTCACTATTATACAGCAAGTATGCAACATATGAAGATTAGTTTCTTATTTACGGCTGGTTTTTGTCTTTCCTTGCAGTTTCAAGTGTTTTCTGTTGGTTCAGAGATTTTCTTCTTGCCTGGTTGCAAAGGCACAGCATCAGYAGAAGCAGACAGGAAACAAGCGTTGTTGCTCTCTGGAGGATGATTAAGCACGTCTGCAGAAGCTCCCCGATGTTCCCACAAACAAGCTCTTATGTAGCAACATATGACTTCAAAGATATTTTCTCTGACTAGTGAAGAGACTTCATGGAATAATATAGACTAATGTTACCATAAACGCCGTGGATCATGAAATAATAGTATAAAACAAAAAGCACAATGAATGAAGTAAATTTTTAGATACTTAAAACACTATAGCAACTGCTCCTCAATTACATTCTTCAAAATTCATCTTCTTCATTAAAGGGTTCAGGTTCTGCAGTCTCTTGTTTATATGCAAACAGAGCATATTCCATGTTTCTTGGAACATCACCGATAATATTTTGAGATGAGTCCAGATCAAGTTTAAACAAAAGTATTCCAAATGACTTTGGTAGATTGCTTCAGTGAAGAAAGAAGGATGTGTCCCTCTTCTCAGTTTTGCCCAGGTCAGAATTTCTTTTAACTTTAGAAAATTAAAAAGAAAGAAAAAAGGTCCCCTGACATTTCCCTTGTACTGGATCTTCCCACCACATACCATCATTAGATTGGTTAGCACAGTATGGATAGGTTAGAATCATTCAGTATTGCAAAATTTTTGTCTTTTGCAAAATATATGTTCATTATAGGACGCTAAGATTTTCTGCTTTGTTCTCTAATAATTTTAAACAAAATTCTGAATAATTTTATGGCAAGAATTTTAGGCCTACAGTAGAGAAGTTTTACATCCACAGAAGGAGAAAACTAACTAGTTAGGATAGGCTGTAATATCCTTTAATTTCTCAACTAATAAACAAAACACGTGGAACAGAGCACTTTAGGGTAAGATCATCCTAGTTTTAATTTATATTTTTGATGTTGTTGTTTAATAGCAACAACACCACATACATATTAAGTTCTCAAGATACTTTCCTTTCATCTGAGTGAAAGTTTTTGAGAAGGTGGTGGAGAAAAGCAGACTCCCCAGTTAGCTGCACCATCACCAGCCTCGGCCCCCAGCACAGACTCCAGCAGAACATCTTGTACGCTCTGAAAGTTTGAGAGCAGCAAGCCTGATTTCTGTGAATCATATTCTGTATTTTATTCTTGCATAATGTGGACAAATGCTTAGCATTCTGTGCATGAAAACATTGCCCACATGCATAAAACTGTACACAGATTCAAGTATCTTGAAATAAATATATTTTGGATGATCTACTATTTCCCCTTAGCTGACATTTTACTGTATTGGTGCATGCTTGCGTGGTTAAGAGAGGAAGTTCCCTCTGTGTGGGGTTGCTCAGTCACACAAACTAGAATTAAGATAACTTAACAGGCCATTTTCCTGGCCAGACAGGATCATTCCTTCTAGCATCTTTTCTAATACGCTGTTAAACAACCCATGTGCTAAGACTTTCACCCCTTCCTGGCTTCACAGCCTGTGCATCTCACTGCTAGAAAGCAGTTACTTTTCTAAAGTCATTCTTTTGAACATCACGTTTCATGCTTCAACTCCTCTTCCTATCCTTAAGTGTATTACTACTCCACAACCAATTACGATGAAGTGCCAAAGAGCCAAAACAGACACRGTCGGGATTATGGTAGCAACAGATATTGAAAGGTATCATTATGCATATAATGATGCATCTGCTGTAAAAAGCTGAACGAAACTCCTTTCATTCACATTAACAGTGAGAGCTGAAGCTAGCTACTGTTATCAGATGGTACTGGGTATGATTTTGATTTCAGTTCTTCCTCCTAAGTGACTTCAAGGAAGTTGTATGAAAGTAAGTGCAAACTGTTGGTGAGAAATTAAGTGAATGAGTTGCAATGATATTGTTCTTTWAACACCAGGAAACCACTTCACAAAAGCAAGAATTGCAACTCTAAAACCTATATTTAAGAAAATTTATTTGTACTGTAACAGCTTTAAAGAAAAAGAAAGCAATCTTAGAACGGAACTGGTGAGAAAAATGAAGACATCTTTCATGGAATTAAGCACAAAGCTTCAAAGACAAATATGTTCATGTAAATGGCAGAAGGTAAACAAACACCAACTTATATGGCCATTTAAGTCTAAAGGTCTAATAAGAGAGACTAATTGCTTGGTTTAATAGCATACAAACTGTGCTTCCTGAAGACCAACTTTTCCTCTCCTGAGTTGCTGGAGAACGGGGAATTCAGATCAAGGTCTATGCATATAATATAATGTGGAGAAATCATAAAATAGATCTTAACATAGATTATTTTCCCATCATTTCTTAGGTGTGGCTTAGTACAGACCTTAATACCTTAACCAGGATAAAAGTTAAAGAACCCTAAATTTGTACACCCTTCTAAGCTAATGAGCAGATCCAGAACTGAAAATCTCCCTTCCACGTCGCATGAGCCTCAGAAGGCAACAGATGGATGCAGTGTAGTTAACAGAAGCATTAGAGAAGCAAAAAGAAAAAAGAAAAAAAAAGAAAAAGAAAAAGCCAAAGCATTCCTGCTTTTTGGAGAGGAACTGCAGAGTTGCCAAAAACAGAGGTCAGGAACAGAAAACTGACAGCTTATGCAAATGCTTTCCAGGCTATGAAAGTCATGATTCCCAGGGTAGTTCAGTTCCCTAGCTAGGACTACACAGATTGAACAAGCATAATTTTTTTGAAAAGCCACGGGTGGGGAGGCAGGCCATGGGCCAACTTTTGCACTAAAGTCACTTTTATTTGCATTTTTWAAAAAATAAAACAAAATACCTATCACTCAGAATGGAAGCAGGGAAGATGGGCTCCAGCCAAAGTCTGTTTACAATTCCACCCCAGCTGACAGATGTTCTCTGAACAAGAGAAATTCCTTCTCATGCACTAAAAGGCTGATCTAATGCCCACTGAAGGAAAAGGGTGCCTTCCCATTAAATTCAAGTAAGTGCTGCATCAAATCAGGATGTCAGATGATTCAGTGGATGTTAATTCCTAAAATCTCAGTTTCTATGCAAGTTATTTACTCAAATGGACCTTCAACTTGGTGCATCCATAGGAAAAGTTATATACCCTAAGAAATTTAGTTTTAGCTTCTAATCCAACAACTGGATATTAACAGATCTCTCCATGTATGTGGATATTCCTTTAAGGGATAAGGAAGCCACCTCGGATAATGAATGCTGGTTAATAATTAATTGCCTTAACCAATTAGCAGTAGTTAAAAATATGTAGATATATAGGAACTTTAGGTGTTTGGGGCATTAAACACTAGTCAAAGGAAGGTATTTACTTTTGTTTTGATTTTCAGGTTGACCTTTCTATAAAGCATTGGGGGCATTCAAGGCATATCCATCTTCTGTTGCCTCATGTATGCCTTTCAYTTTAAATTCTGGCATGCAAGCAGTTTTGAAACTCTGAAAATGGTCACTAAGCAGCCATGATAATCTCCTTACACAAGAAGGGGAGAAAAAAGTGCTATTTCCAAAGTCACTGGARTGCAAAATTACAGACCACTGGCAAGAAAAATACTCCTGAGACAAAGGATGAGAGCAGGACCTCCAGCCACCAGTATCAGTGCTTTAAGTTCTAATACCATACAGAACTGAAGCGGATTAGGCAGAGGATAACGCTATCGAAGCCTCAGCCTCAAATGGAAGTAACTATTACCAGCCTGCAGAAGGACCCCAAACACAAGCGACCAGTTAGGTCCTCAGTTCTTCTTCTGCACAGTGTGTACGTCCATCTGCAGAGTGTGTATACATCCACCCCACTAGCCACAATTCAGTGGAAGCTTTCTTCAGAAATGTTCAACTTTAGTTGATGTAATGGTCACAGACCAAATTCATTGCCGTTTAGGTTTACACTGTTTTCAGGAACATCATTTTAGAAAAACCCAGAAGGAAGGACAACACAGTTTACCTCAAGTTGCTTTACTGCCTATTTTCATGGCTCTACAGTAATAAGCCTGTTTCAGGACACAACTGAAGAAGTTGTYATTAAATCTGAGGAGTGGAATTAGACGCATCAGTATTTATTCTTGCTTTAAAAGAATAAAGATAGTGACTTTACCTGCAAGCCAACAGATAACCAAATCAATAGATAACCAAAATACAACACCAAGGCAAGGAAACAGATTCCCTCCCTTGATGACAAGAGAGGGCTCTCAATGCTAAGCTATAGCAGGACAACCATAGGAAGGAAGTTTGTTCATTCCCTTCTGTTCAAAGTGGCCAGCTTTGCATAATTAAAGGTCCACTGGATGAAAGACTACATGCTCTGGTCTAGCAGAAGAGGCACTGCGAGAGGCAGGAAGTCTGGATTATAGTCTCASTTCTCAGGAAAACATGCAACGCAAATTGAAACTTCCTTGCTTGCTAGTAGGTTCTGCACYTTTCTCCACTTTTAATCCTTTTAGACAGAGGTATTCAATATGGGAGACTGAGAGCAGTGTCCTTAACAGTGGACATCACACTCCTCCACATAGGGAGTAAGGCAAATTTTGAGTTTTCACAGGGAGAGAAGGAGCCAAATCCAAGTCTGTCTCATCACAGTTGAGCAATCCAACACTGGAGAGCAAGGCAATGAAGTGGGACAGAACTGGGAGAAACAATCCTTCTTTCCATCATGGTTTATACAAAGCCTTATCTGATGAAGCTGTACTAAACATCTGCTGAATGGAGCCCTGCAGAGTAGACAGGACATCTACACCGTTGATCCTAATACGGCTTAGACATGAGTAAACCTACAAACRGAACAATTATACTTAGGAAATCTGATTATTTAAAACTGATCTCAAATAAGAACAAAATAACTTTCTGGAGTACAAAAATGAGGAGCCTGATTTAAAAAACACAAATTTAAATCCCAAAGGACTGTAGCCCTCAGTTTGGTTCAAGAATGTTTACATCTAATGTTTCAACCAAGGAGTTCTTTTTTGTTTTTAAATATATGCATATCTTTCACATCCAGGCAGGTAAGTGTTAAAAGCAATGGGAAAACAATAGGAGGTTGAAGTACACGATGCAATAAGAATGTTTAGCATGCCCTGACACTCCAAATTTTTCCCCCCTTCAGGCATCTAATTGTTTGCTTTTCCTCCTACATGCAATAATGAAGTGAACTACAATCAAAGTGTGATGACAAATGGTCCCAGGGTTTGCATTCTTCAGAATATATTGGCATTTGTAAACCAAAAGGAAAAAGAGAAAAAAGAAAGATAGATGTAATCAACCACCCTCATACAAGAGTAGGATCTAGAAGAATATGTTGGCAAAATCTTCAAACCACATTAAGCACTAATTTGAAAGAATGTTTGAAAGGAAAAAGCAATGCATCTAATACCAGTTTATTTGTGTAACAACAACTAAAAACTGAACTCACTAGACATATTTTGAAAGATGGAAGCAATTAAAATACATTAGTGATCTAAGCAGGCACAGTATTTTAAAAAGAAAAGAATTTTAAACAATCAAGGTTACATACATCCACATTTTGTTGACTAATCCTCACCTTCCCTCAATTTACTAATATTCAGTACTTACATTACACAGAAATGTTGCATCTGTGCTTACAGAAATTCACAGAAATTAAGTGCATAGGGATACATTTGTTTGTGGAGTGAGTGATATATTCTCATACAAGAAAGTCCACAGCAGCAGCAGGACAGGAATTGTTCTGACATGCAAGATTCAAACTTGGACATTTCCATGCAAAACCAACATATAGTTTCAAATACAGAATACCCACATTTTCAGGTTAAACATTAAATATTCTAATCTAACAAATCAATCAAAATGGGCAAAGTATGCCAAAAGAACATGCTGCTTTGAGTCTTCTTCCTTGTAAAATCCTGACCAGAAGGAAGGACGACCAAGTATGAAAGTGGGCTGAGCAAAAATACTTTTGCTGAAGCCCAACTCATATGGTCATATGTAATTTGCTCCACTACTTTTACTTATTGCTCTACATCACTGAAGACATCTGGCAAAGAAAGCAGAATGAATAAAGTTCAAAAACATAATGGGGCAAGCTAGTAATTATTTAGGGCTGAGGCACAAAAAATTTACTATTGGGAGAATGCCAGCTACATTTTACTTCGTTGCAACACAACTCCCCAAAATAGAATAAAGATGATCTGTACACAGTAGGACCCAACAGTCCTCATATTCAGTGAAATATAGACTATGTTCAGATGTGTGGAATTGCATTCACCTGCATCCACAAGAGTTAGTCTYTACCCTTGTCTTCAATAAGGCCTTTAAAATACACTATTTAAATTAATGTAGCACTTCAAAACTTCCAGAAACTAACATTCTCTCCTACAAAATACAATTAAGTTGTTCCAAARTCCAAGCACAAACTGTTAAAATCTGGTCATCTTTAGACATACGCTTTTGACCTGCTACAGCGTAAGCTATCGCAAACGTGCACATACTTCAGCAAATGCTGGAATAAGTCCTCGTAACATGATACTGCCTCTCCTCCTTYGCATGCTTTGATGAGCAGCAAAATTATCAGCGTTCATGGAGCAGCAGCATGAGCATACACGAGCACAAGCAAAATGAGCAGTCCATGCCCAACAGCTACCCTTTCTAGTTTTCTGAAAACAGAGCCATCACTGCAGTGGTTACAGCTGCTCTCGGTCCTGAGGACTTGATGTGCAGCAAGACTGACCATAGCTAAGTCGGACAGAGCTGGGGAGCTCCCGACCGATTTTCAGGTTCCTTGTTTTACAGAAGGAAAAGTTCTGATTCATCACATWCAGTGGGAACTGCTTTGAACTACATGAGCTATACAATATTTAAGAGGCCATGTTAATTAATGCTTTTTTAAATTTGGTGTRGTTAGTGCCTATTAGTCACTAGTGTGAAAACCTGGGGGGGGGGGGAATCAAAATTTTAAATTAAGATACAGTATCACCTGCAGATAATACACAGGAGTTTAACACAAAAGACAAAGATGTAATGCTTTCATAGCGGTAGAGTATTTAAAAGTCAGGAAAATGGTGGCAGTTACCTGAGGAAAAAGCTTCAGTATTGATTAAAAACTTAAACAGTAAACCAAAACGGTAAACCACTGAAAACAGAACAGTCTACTTCAAAATCATCTTTGATACTACGGGCAAAGACAGATTTAAACACATGCAAGCAGCCCCATCATGATATATTCTACATGATTTATGTTTTAAGAATAGTGATACATCTTGCTACTTAATGGTCTGGAGCCAGTTTTCAGGAAATTCCTGCCTCAGAGGAAGAGAAAGTAAAGTAAAATAAGAGTTGGAAAGGCTACAGAGAATCAAGACTAGAAAATATGATGTCACCTTTTAAATATCAATCTAATTTATTAAGGTACATAAACTGCAGACAGACCTTCAGTTGTAAATACAGCTACAACCATTAAAGAAACAAACGGACAGTATATGCAGAACATAAATGTATCATACTTGGCCCCTTCCAAGCCCATTTCACATATTTCTGGCTCTTCAAATGCCTTAAGTGTCAAAGGCTCACTTGTAGAATAAAATAGAGAAGATCTGGTAGCAATACAGGCTCTACAAYATGTAGATGAAGGATTATCTTCTTGAAGCTGCCATTGTCAGTGAAGTTTCAAGAGGAATGAAGAATTAAATATGCATACACTGCTGGCATTATCTTTTCATACTGTATACCTCTTCAGATTTCCCAAAATATTTAGTTTTATTCCTCACATGATTTAGCAGGTGTTTCATTGAATTTTCCTAAAAGCTGTATTTCAGAATCACTAGAACATCCCAGTTTGAATAACTCTTCCACATTCTTGCTTGCTGAATAGAAACGTACAGTCAAACAAACCAARCGCAAAATTATTGGAGAGGAGGAAAACAAATCAAGGAGGAAACTAGAGGGTTAAAATAAATGCATTTCAATAACATCAAGCAAAGACATCCGTCACCTGCAAGGCTCCATTAGTAAAAGAATCCAAAAGCATTTACTTATATAGTTAACCCCATAAAACAAAAACAAGCAAGCCACGATAAGCAGYGAGTGCAGCTTAGATCTCCAAGCGTCCCCACGCAAGCAGACAGCTGGAGGGTGAGGGCATCGGAGACCGCAGGAGGAGCTCAGGTAGGCACTGCGTCCGCAGGTGCGGACCAGCTGCCGAGCTCAGCARCTGGCAGCTTTCCACATGCAAGGCCAGAGCTTCAGATGTCAGGACACACTGCTCTGGTTCTGCGGAGAATGCATTTAAGATAGGAATCTTCCAAATACAGAACTTGTTTTTTATTGAAGGCAGGGAGCTTTTGCCCAGTCTTCTATATCACTAATAACAAATGTTATTCCTGAAACCAGTATCACATTTTCTGTGTGTTTACAACTTAGTAAGAAAGTTCATAACATCCAGGCTATGAACGTTTCAAAATCCAAAGTTACTCATTTTCACTTGGAACCAAAGACAATATTTTATGAAATAAAATTAGCAGATTTATAATATTGTGTTATATATTAGATCTTTSCAGTTAATAGCATGTTCTCCTGCGATACTTACAAATTGGTCTTTAACTACTTGCAGYAGATTATTGATTGCAATATTTTTGTCAAAATACAGATACTTATCTTCCTACGGAAAAGACTGCACATAGCAAACCTCTCTGCATGTTTASGCTTCCGTCTGCACTCGTGAATTCACCAACAACACAGCAGCCTGAGCGGTCTAAGAAACAAGCCTGCATTTCCACTCAACTACTATTCACTTTGCTTTTGTTGTCTCCAATCCAGACAGCGAAGAGGCACAACACTGCCATCTCCATTTTAAAYACCGAAGTACAAGCATCACAGGCAAAAAGATTACTGAATACAGGCTTCCAAAACTTACATGAGCAAGTTTGGAGGAATACCACCAGGCAGAAGAAGCTGAACAGAGCAGCGTGCATGGGAACGACACCAAAATTAACAGCCTCAGAGCCTGGGGGGAGTAGAGCAGGTGAGCTGGCGATGCCAACTCCTTCACATCTCCAGCTTCAGCCCTGCCCTCAAGTGACTGGCACCAGACAGGCTAGAGACKTTTCTTCTCAAGCGTTTCTGTGCTTCAGCTCATCTGACAGTGCTGCAGAACAATAAAACCACAGTAATGTTTTTTCTAGTGGTGGACTTGAGCTCTGGGATGCATAAGGAGACCAGCAACTCAACCACCATTGCTGCAATCTGATGTGTTTTCACATATACACTCAAGTGGGTTATGTACCGAGAAAAGAGCAATATAGAACCAGAAAGCTATTCCTCAAACCCTGAATTTAGTTCTGTATTAGCACATGTTCAGCGTACTAGTACTACAACAGAAAATTACCAAGTTCTTTCCTAGAAAGCAGCTTCTTTCCCCTTTTGATCTTCAGACAAAGCAGAGCAAAGCCCTTTATTTGAATATATTTCCATTTAATCACATTTAAGAGTTCAGGTTACCCTAGAACCAGCTCGTACAAGTGACAATATGGAAGGTGACAAGCAACATCATTATTTACCACAAGGAGCAAGCGAATTGCATTGCTGACATTTGTTAAGCTTTGGGTGAAGTACCAAGCTGAAGCATTCCTGGCACGCAGTGCAGTCTGGTAACACAGGTAAGCAGTCTAACGAGAGAGCTGCTACCAAAACCTGCTTCCCCTACCCCCCAGGGCATTTATGCCACAAGACTATTAGACTGAATACAAATTGGGTTTCCAGACATACAACCCCAGATCATTTAATAGAAGGACAATGTAGCCTGGTCCAAAATATGACAGTATCAGTGTGATTTTACAAATCTAGCTTTGGTTAAGGAAAAGTAAATTCTAAATAATATTTGCTTAAGTGTACAGTAATTTCATGTTCTGCTCTAGAATTGTTACTATACCAAGAATATTGCATTCATGAAAGAATTCAGAAAATASAAGGCCAGAGATGCAATAGTCTTAATCATGCAGCAACAGTAAGGAATTGGTTAAGGTTTGTCACAGATGCCAAAAACACAAGCCAAGGTAAATGAAGCAGACTACATGATGGTAAAACAGAGTAGCTCTCCTATTCTCCTGCAACAACGGAAGTATGAATTTATTTGTTGGTTTGAAAATGTGGTTTTATCTAAAAGTCTAGGAGTCTCACTTTTCCAAAATAGGTTTATTTTGTACTTCTGTGCACCATACAGCTGTTTTCATTAAAGGCAATACATCTGATGCAGCAATACCTGATAATAGGATGCACATTTTAAAATTCAGGCAAGGTGCCCAAAAAATCTGAACTCTATGAGCTGTACAGCCTGTCTCAGAATCAAATTATTGCACCATCTAGACAATTATACTTTACACTCTTGAGTTTAATATAAACAATTAATTGGCTACCGCAAAAGCCCKTTCCTTTAGGAGAGAAATTAAAAGGTTTTTTTAAGGATAGCAAACTCTCCAACATTTTAGCCTAATGTCCAAATTTGATATTCCCATCTGCATTGTCTTTCATAGGATTTCATAGCTGTAACTTAGATTGCCTCAGCTCTACAAATAATTTTTACTACAAAGTAGCCATTTGTAGTAGAGTTGGGATCTTTGATGGTCATCTGGTCCAATCCATCCCCAGCTATGAAGCTTGATTACACTGATCAATGCTCTCTCTATGCATTACTCTTATTATTTTATAACACTGTGGGTAAGACTGAATCCTTATACTTGCATAGGGTTTCCACATTGGTCATACAGAACTAAACAACTAAGTAATATAGCTTATCACAAAAAAAATACTTCTGTGATTAAATATTGATTAATCTTTAATTTGAAAGTCCAACTCATTTAAGTAGTCCTCAATCAGCAAAATAATTTTAAACTAAAATTTTGCTTGTAATTTTTTTTTTTTTTTTTTTTTGCGAATGCTTTTGCCTTGCAAATTTCTCCAGGTATTTTTTTAAAAAGTTAATATTCTCCCATTTTAACTCACTGTTTCTATAAGCAGCATGTGATAATCACCTTGTGCAGGTTTTCCTGAAAATTAAGGTAAAAATTTGCTCTAGAGTCGTTATAGCTTTTTCTCTTCAAAACGGTTTTATCAATCGCTGTCTTGTACATTAAAATAATGTTCTTGAGTTTTAGGAATGAAAACCTGAATCATTACGTTACCAGTCCCCATTCTCTTCCCATAGACTTCGAGACAGTTGCAGTTATATATAAGGCCCATTTTATTCAAATACTTCATACGCTTTTAGGCACTCAGTTTTAGACACTCAAATTAGAAAAGTTCCATTTCAAAATTATTTGCCTCCATACATTAGGGATAATACAGCTGAGGTGCTACAATGCTTAGAAAGCAGCTGCCCGTCTCCAGCAGGACRGGTCGGAGAGCCTTAGCTCTCAATGAAACAGGTAAGAGCTCTGTCCCTCCACACATTAAACAAGGCACCTACAGCTAGCAAACACGTTGACACGCCGGATACTGTGGGAGACCTGACACAGATTTAATACAGTTCAGAGATATCAGGGACACAATAACTTCCATTGAAATCAATGGAATTGAGATACCCGATTAGTTTTGCAGCTCTGCCCCTGGGTATCTCCATACCCCTAGAACAGAGGAATGCCGATTCTCTTGAAAGTAGACATTTAAATTTAAATTCAATTTAAAATCATTGCTTATTTTTCCAGAAAATTTTGCTAACCAACAGGACCACTGCATGTACAGCCACTCTCTCCCCTGTTGAATCTGCACCTCTGTGCAAGAGTAAGTGCAAGACAAGTCCCCAGAAAAAAAGAACTAACCCTGTTATGCAGCCCAGTGAAAGACTTCCTTGGAAAATAGGGTTTTCTTGGTTCCAGAGACTGCTTACGCATTTTCAACTATAGAACAAAGCGTGCAAGAGCACTGTGAGCAAGGACTGGAGTCTGACAAACAGCTCCTTGCTGGTCTGCAGACTAAACCAAGGAGGGCCCCGATTCTTTCACTCTTATCTCCGGGATCTCTCACGTCTGTTCCAAATTGTTCCCTAAGCTGCGGGCGCCTCGGTTCTGCTCAGGCAGAATGCAGGCAGTCTAAATCTCACCCTTAGCCAAAACGATTTACATTACAAGCTTAAATACTGAAGTGTTTACAAAAACAATTAGCAAACGCATAAATAATAAAATATGTTCAGATTTCACAAACAGTTCAACCATAATACAAAGCGCAACACAAAAGAGATTTATTCCTCTGTCTGAACTTAATTTCCTAACTGGAGTCTGTAGTCAAAATAAAGACTAAGCAAGCCACCTCCACCCCAGTTGTGCTAAATAAGGTTCCAGCCCTACCGATGTCCTACTGGAAAGGGGACTCGTGCAATGCTGTTCTCTCTCTCAAAGTTTTCACCATCTCTGATCAACTGCAGTGTTTTTCTAAAGGACCCTACCCTCACTCAGTGTACAGAACGCGTACTCCGAGTCCAAGTTATAGCAGCATGTTGTCTTTGGGATCTGCTGTTCACTAACTGTCCCTAGTTGCTAGAAATATTTGAAATTTAGGCAAATATTACAGAAAAAAAGCTGATATCAAAGATTAAAGTTTAAAATACAGCATAATACCTATATATTATAAGCATAACAAACTCTTGGGCTTAGTGAAAACAAAAGAAGTCGCATTTATACACCACTTCAGGAACTCATGATATGGGTCACATTTTCTTTTAATTCATGAATTAATGGATGTTGTCCTATCTTCTATGCAAAACTTCAGTTAACTTTTAGGAAGTGTTTGCCATTACTTTCCAGAGGTATAAGCTAAAATCCAAGTCTTAACTCAGGAAGAAAAGCACAAACAATCTTTGCTTATAGGAGTGGCAGCCAATAGGCACCACACTCTTTCCATCTCTAGATTCTTGCTCTGCGCAAACGTTACTGCTCAGGGCTAATTCACCTTTGTCCATCTATGATCCCCCACCAGCTAGGAGCTCTAGAAGAACAAGATAAAATAAAAACTTTTTTCAGCAACAGGACAAGGTCTCTTCCTTGACATATGGCTTTTATGCCAGTTTTGACCCAACATCCACTCTTCTAGGAAAGAGAGCACTCCAACTGCTGGAAAACAAATTAAAGTTTTTCCAGGAGAAGACTACACCGGTTTTAACCCAGCAGACCTCAGTGAGATTACTCAAAGATGCCAGTCTCTCTGTATCTGCTGCCTAACCTGAAGAAGGACTGCTCAGCACACACGATCTCCAGCTCCTCCGAGAACCCGACAAGCCACATTTCACAGCACTGGCACAACCACCACGAAAGACTGAGCAGTAAAAGGCTGTCCCACAGAAATGTTCACATGGGATCCGGGCAAAGGGCATTTGCAAGCCAAGCACCAAGCATTCAGTTAATGTTGTTTCAGCGCAACCTTTGCAATCTGAAAAGTCTATCCTGCCAGCAGAATAGTAATTAGGAAAAAAAAATAGTAGCAACAAAAATAGTTATATAACTATTAACAAGCTACTTCAGTTGTGATTACAGATGGCAGAATGCCAGCAACTCGGTACTTTCTGTTTATCTAAGCAAACACATTAGAAGCAATGTGTTGCATATGTAAGTCACTTCAGTCTTTTGAAGATCACCATTTTTTAATCTGTGGATCAATGCACAGCTATACATTTTCAACAGAACAATTTTGATAATTATTGCATGTTGAAATATTGAAGAAGTCACCCCATGTCACATATAAAACCACCATATGCTTTTACACAAGGATGTCAACCACAGTTAAAGAGAAACCATTACTTAGTCATTAAAAAGCAGAAAGCGACRGAGATACTAGCTACTGTATGTCCTTTTATGCAGTCTTCAAATGATACTACAACGTAAGTTCTACCATAGTCTTCTACTAAGCTTTTGGGAAAGGTATAAATGATTCGGTAAATTTGCATCTGAATTCAAGAAACTTTATAATAGCCTGTTTCCTATTTAGCCCTCCAGCCAGAAACAATATTTTCATTTGTAAACATGCTGTTTCCTAATCAGACATTGTGCTTTTAAGGGTTGTCCCCAAATATAAAATATATAGTTCTATATTTTAAAAACAAAGTAAAGCACTGTGTTTTCAACATAAATCATTCAATACTTTCTGTATCCCTCCACAGTTTAACATATAAGGAAAGATTTTAAGGAAAATTTAATCTTGTGTCCAAATATAACTTTACTTTAAGCATGAGGTCATCTAAACATCTGTCTCCAATATATCCCTAGGGATTTAAATCAAAAGTCTGCTAAACATGTACAATCATTTCGAAAATAAATAACAGAACAAATTTAGTCTTGATTATGATTATCATGCTTTTTAAGAGGAAACATTTATTCTAATAAGAAAAGTCTGAACTAATTTAAACTTCATGGGCATTAACTTAGAGGAGTTTCATACTCTAAATAAGACATTTCTTTCCATTTAGTCTAGTCTTTAACAATATTCATTGTTTAATATTTGGAGAAAAACAGCCCCATATGCTTTCTTCTTCCCCTTTACAGATGTCTAATCAATAATGCTATTTTTTCTTCTCTTAAATAATAATTTTGCCTTTCTGAAAAACTATAATTTTTTCCTGACAAATCAACAACATAGATTGAGTTTCTTTTTTTTTTTTTAAAAAAAAGGCTTTTTATCGTCTACGATAGCCATCATTTCATCACCTCACCTTACACTAAGGAAGGATATGCCAGGCAAAATAAATAAATAAATAAATAAATAAAATAAAAAATTGCATTTTGATGTCTGTTTTCTTTACAGTTTAGAAAAAACAGAGTAGAGGCTGTTTTAAGCAAGGTCTCATTCTGCAGGCAGCATTCCAGATTTGCTATTTAAAACTTTATGAACAGATATAATGACTAAGTGGCAGCTGTGGCTCCCCTGSTTAATTCAGCAGCCCTAATCCCATCCAGAATCCTAATCCCATTTAGGAGAAAGGGAAGGATGCATTCATCCACATAACACAATGCTATCTCAGAAAGCCAACTGCTTTGGCTCCAATACCACAGACCGTGGGGGAAAGCAAAGAGCAGGACTGTGAAGACTCCAAGCTCCCATGTTCTTCCCCAAAAAATGCTTTTCCTGCTCAAAATATTGCTGCTTGCCATGTTTAAGCATCCTCTTCCCGAGGAAGAGCTGCTCCAGTGGGGAGCTGTAGTACAGTTCTTAGGTTCCTACCTAAAGAACAGCTATTCCACTGTATCCAGTGGATATTCCACTGTTAACACAGTATTTAGAATACGCAGCATGAACGATTTAAGGACTCTTGCTAGCTCCATTAGGCGAGTCTTTGAGAAAACCAGATACTGTGCTGATACTTGTCAGCTTTTACCAACAGGTCAGCGTTCAGGAAAACAAATTCTAACAGTCTATAAGAAGCTTGGTGATTTGTTTTCTACCGGTCTTCACAAGTTCAACACATCTGCATCTAGCAGGAGATGCAAGGCATCAGTGCAAGCCCGAAGAGAACATATATCTATGTAGCCTAAAAAAAAAGGCTACTATAGTATCACCAGCCTCAAGTATCCAGAACTTATGACTCAAGTCTCCAAATCATCAAAAAATTATGAGAACCATCTTTAAAGTCTGCTTGCTTTTTAGGTTTTTAAAGCCTTTGATATTAAAGCCATGTTTTCAAGCCTTAATGCTATAACACTCTGAGCAAGATTTTTGTAAACTAAGAAGTTTCACATTAATGATGTAGCTCCAGAGGCTGCAAGATGCTTAAGTATCATTAAAACCATAATAAAGGGCTAAAATTGGTTAGTGTCTAAGATTATGGCCGTTAGAACCATCATTCATGCATTTAACATCCCATCTATGTTYTACTGAGTTCAGCATGCTGTTAGGAGTCAGATGAAAAAAAGCTGAGAAATCTTTACTGTGTTCCAAATGCATACTCATTCTGAAAGCCATAATGCTCATTATATATTAGACTGTAAGTGTTGATAACAGAAATGTAAGACCTAGCACTGTTACCAGAATACTGACAGAGAAAACTCTAAGAGGAAGCAAAATAAATCAAGCAAAGAATTTTTCAAACTTAGAAGTACTAGGAAAGGCTTCCATTTTGTTTCCAGTGTGGCTCCTTGGGGAGCTACACATCAGCACATCTCAATGTAATACATATCAAAGTGCCCAGGAAACTAGGATAACACCCTGAACTGGCAAACGATCCATTGACTAAAGACTGAAAGATGACCTATAAACGATGCTTCCTGCCAAAAACTGGTAATCCGAAAAGGCTCCGCCAAAAAAAAAAAAAAAAAAAAAAAAAAAAGAAAGAAAAAGAAAGGAAAAAAAAAGAAAAGAAAGAAAAAGAAAGCAGCAGTTAACAGTGTTGTTCAGGGGACTGAATGCCAAGGGCCAATTACCCCTGAGTTCCTCTCTGCACTACACAGGTGGGACTTCAGCATTCAGACTCTCAGATACAACCGTGTTTTCCATGGGGAAGCCACCGCTATGCATGGTTCAGCCGTAGAGGTTTCAGATGTCAGTGACACTGCATTTCATGGTGAACCCATGCCCAAGGCCTGTTGCAGGAAGAGCTGCAGGTATTTGTCCTGCAACTACTATTTAACTACCAGCATTTAAGAAAACAAAAGCAGCTGAGCTGAACTACAGACCCTCACTCATTGCAAAATGGTAGTTCCTGTACTCAAGTTTAACACTTCTTGTTCAAATAACAATTAGGCCGAGACAGAGTCCCTGATCATAAGAAATGCTACAATCGCAGCCAAGTGCCAGAACAGACTTTGTAGCTCCCCATCCTGGTCCAAAGCCAGCCAACTGGCATGATGCTCATAACCTTGTTTGATGTCCATCTCCCTTTTGCCCCCACAGACTACATTAAATTGATGTATCAACAGGACAAATGACTGTTCCACAGGCAACAAAAGACAACTGAATTCTTAATGGGGGGGGGGTGAAGGGAGGAGGGGGGAAAAAATCAATACACATTTTCAACTCCAGCTGAAACAAAATAAATGCAATTCTTTCTCTGTGCTAAACTTGAGATACAGCAACTTCAGAGTACTTAGAGTCATACCTATAATGGAAGGATTGACAGTTCTCTCAATTCATCATGGTATTATGTTTAAGGCCTTCACTCTAGCAGTCACATCACTGCCTGAAATGTTTCTTTCTACTTATCTTCAGTTCTTTTAGTATTTTTTAAATTCATACCAACCCATAATCTTCAGGCCAGTCTCAGGGTTTTATGTTGATTACAGAATCATAGAATGGGTAAGGYTGGAAGGGACCTCTGGAGATCATCTAGTCCAACCTCCCTGCTCAAGCAGGGTCACTTAGAACATGTTAGATGGGATTGTGTCCAGGCGGACCTTGAATATCTCCAGAAAAAGAGACTCCACAACCTCTCTGGGCAACCTGTTCCAGTGCTCCGTCACTCTCACAGTAGAGAAATTCCTCCTCGTACTCAGGTGGAAAAAAGAAACCCATTTAACCCATTTATCAGGGAGAACAGTCCTACAGCCCTATAGCAACAGATAGAGTTCTTCCAGACTCACAGACCTGCCAGAACTAACCGTTCTCATGGAGCAGAAGCTCTACTAACTTCTCAAAATTGTCTCTGCAAAGAGCACTTTTTGTCTATGAACATTACAGCAGATAGGCTTGAGTTAATTATTTCAGCTAGCTATTTGATTTTATATTTGTAATAAAGAATATTGTGGAATAACATCTAATTTGATTATTTGACATATTTGACCAGCATTGCTGGCAATAAACTATTTAGAGTTTGTTTTGAAGATATAAATATTAAGCTTTTCTGCTTTGCAGGGGGGTTTCATTCCTGCAAATACTTGAGAAAATTAGCATAGGCTTACAGCAGCCTCCATTAGTATTATGGTAGTYCTAACTGTTTATAGATCACCCTTTGAAGCTATTCCTCAAATATCACAGTGAGTCTATTAAAAAATTAATATAATCAAGAGGCAAAATCCTCATTCTGTGGAAATCAATAGCTTGTTGCATATTGACTTCACTGGGCCAGAAGTTCACCCCAACTTTCTGTACTTTTAAGTGATATCTTAGCCTTAAGACCATCCTTTGGCCTTCACCAATGATATATGTATTTATGATCCTTACTGTTGATTCAACGGAAGTCAAATTCCATGCCATATATTTTGTGCTACATTATATACACAAAACCCTCCCAGCATTTATTATGAACTTTTCATATCTTTAAGCTTTGCCTTCATGTATTATTATCCAGACTGACATATCATAATCTTCTCACCTGTAAAAGCTTCAACATAACTTATTCCTGTTCCATCCATATAAAAAGCCACATTTAGTGTCATATTGCAGTACTACACTGCCACCTTGTGGGTACCAGAGCAAATAACTTCTTCACTGTAATCATGTAGTTTTACGATTCATTTTGCCTCAAGCTATGCTTTATTTTAAGGGAAAGAAAATAAGCCCCTCCAAGGCTTAAGTCCTACATCAGGTAGTATGCTGCCAGCTTCAGCCTGGCAGAGGAAATTGGCTCCACTGGTAGAAACAAATTTATTCTCCTGGAGTACTTTAATTTCAGGGAAATATCTTACAAGCTAATGCTGCATGACTGATTCCCACCCAGAGCCCGCGTTGAAAAGGACTTTGTTAACATCTAATACCCCAGTTCAGTACAGCTAATGGAAAACAATGAACTGGGGTCTTGTATATTATTTCAGACTTCAGAAAGAGGAAGTTTTGAATACCTTGAAACATTATRGTTTCAAATTAAGATAAAGTTACCCATTTTAGCTAAGTACTTTGCTAGCTGAAACTACCTCTGAGCATTAAGCAATTATTTTAAGAACACATGAATGGCAATTGCACTGCTTAAATGTAAAAAGGAAGCAGCTAGGAAAACACCAAGCATGCTAAGTTTAATTCCCAGAAAACACATGAGCAAAAAAAAAAAAAAAAAAAAAAAGAAGAAGAAGAGAGAACTAGTCAATGTTCCTGCTAGTTGGAAATCTTTCCTGTCGTGTTCAAACACATTCCCTCTTTCCTTCATATGGGCCAAATAAACTAAGGTGCTTCCACAGAGTATTCTGGTCAGGATACCTTGCAGTGTTGTTTATCTGCCTAGTGTCTCTAGTGATAAGAGACACATTTAGTATTACATTTACATCTGACACTCTTACTCTGATGATTGGCTTTCCTGCTTATGGATCTGTTTTAAAGGAGTCGTTGCAATTTAGCATGATCTGCTCTTGAAATAAAACACCTCTCAAAAGAAAAGGTTTAGACTTTCAAAGAAGCTTAAGATAGACAGACTCACAAATCCTATTAGATTTCAATTAGTGGAAATCTATTCTCTTGCCCTGCCCGCCTCCCTGCCCCCYCACTCCCTCCCCCCCAAAAAAAACAAAAAAAACCTAAATACTAACAGACTAGACTGTTAGAACCCCTGCTGTTTCAGGACACTCTACAGAAAATGGGGAAAAAAGASATCAGCTCCATATATACTTAACACAGGAAGGGTTTTTTTTTTTTTTGTAGTTAAGATGAAGCTCATTTATTTTGAGTTTCCCATACTAATTTGAAATAACAGAAGGCCAATGGTACGTGACCATTTAATACATGGAATAGGAAATGAGACCCACTGAATTGCAGCAAAAATATCTCAAGATCAGTTGAAAAATCGTGGATTTGACAAATATCTTCTTTGTATTTATCTGCTATATACAGTGAAAATCTTCAAAAAAAAACTTCAAATTAAAGATGGCTGTATCTTATTTATTTCCAAGTATATGGAAACAGGAAAAGTGAACATACGAACTAAATCTAAATGAGGGTCATATTTAAATTTCTTGTGGTTTTAACTAAGCCTCTCTCTCTGACAGTTCTCCATACACAAAGAAAACCTGCCATAGTGTCTGAGAAGCTTCAGGTTTTAATTAGTGTTCAGCTACTTCCCTTTACTCAGCCAAAGGTCATCTGTACAGTTCTTTCAGATGACTTTTGTATTTAATCACTCATTTACTAGAGAGACTGTTAGCTAAGGTATCTTGACAAGTCTACCTGGGAATCAGTCAACATATTTTGTAGCCTTCAACTCCTCTCCTTTGATGGAAGAGGTCTCCACTGATTTTGTATGCAAACTTATTTATTGCTCTGATCTCTGCCTTTCCCATACASAGAGAACAGACAAGGATTCAGATCCTCGTGAACCAGAAAAAATAATTCTTCCTCTGTGGCTTGAATCCTGAATCTTTTGGGCTGCTCAGATAATAGCCTTTTGAGTCTCATCTCTCTCAGACACATACAAACCCCAATTCCACAACTGGAGATTTCCAAGTTCTTCTTTATGATGATTTAGTCTAGAGAACTCCTCTGTTTCAGTTCTCCTGCATGTCCCACACTTGATTCTGCATGCCTTAGCTTACTAATTAACCACTGGAGAAAAGAGTGTGCCCTCAGTTCACTGTAAATGAAAGACCAAACTTACTAATAATAAGCGTTCCAACTACATTTCATTCAAGCTCCTGTTCCTCACTGTAATTATGCACCCAGGCAAACAAACATAAAGCAAGTACATTTAATTATGCTATTAACCCCCATCCAGGAGGATAGGAACAAACTGAATGCCAATAAGGAGAACATAAGCCAAGACTGATTAAGACTGTTGAGATTTAAGATTGAGTTCATTCTCAGGAAGCAGAGCTTTCAATTTGATATGAAGTCAAACTGTGAGCCACAGGGAAGCAGATGCACCCCTGGCCTCAGTCATGAAGTAGGCATGAGATCCTGTTGTGCTTGAGTTTTACGGTTCAGTTAGATTTGAGAGCCATCCAAGTTTCTCTTCAACCTAGACAGGCCTCAAACAGCCAACAGTGCGTTTAAACCAAATACTTTCATTTCTCCCTATTTCAGCATGCCAGCATCTTCCACTTTATCAGTCCTGCAGACTATGGGTCATGCTTGATTTCTTTCTTTCCCTTGCTCCTCTCCTTAAGCCCATGAACAAGTCCTGTCATATTCCATAAAGCCTCAAAAAATCCCTTTCTTCCTGTCTGACAGTTGAGGCTTATCTCAAATCATTTTCCACTCCACCTAGCAGAATCACCTCTTATCAGATCCTTTTACATCAGAAATGCAGATGCTAAATAACCTGTCGTTTTATTTAGGTGGATGATATTTTTGAGTCTTCATTATCCTCCATTCTGCTGTGCAGTTCATTTTCTTGACTATCTTGCTACTTTTCTATCAGTTTGGCCAAGGAAATCAACTTATGCCACTCTTAAATACAAACTGCCTCAGCTTYTCAAAAATCTATTCATCACTTCACCTTACTGATTTTTTTTTCGCTTTCCTACTAAATCATAGACTCATAGACTGGTAAGGTTGGAAGGGACCTCTGGAGATCATCTACTCCAACGCTCAGCGGAGCCCATATGGGAACTTAACCTGTGACCTTACCATTAGCAGCATCATGCTCTAACCAACTGAACTAAACCTGCGCCCAAATATCAGCTTGTAGCATAAGTAGCATGACAGAGTATTGACAGAGCTCAGAAACCTGCCTGACAGGAGAGTAAACAAAAGTATACAAGCGTCTTTGCAGTGGCACACCTCTGGACTAGATTCAGTACGTTTAAGTACAATATGAAGAGTTAGGTGCACATCTGCACCCTCTGTAAACTCTTCCTTAATCCAGTGGACAGTTTCCCTTCTACTACGTCAGCCAGTCTGCACTTCCACGAACAGCGAGCAATGCCTGTAAATGAAATAGGCTGCCTTCAGAGGATGGAAAGTTAGAGAGAATTTGTTCAGTGCGAATCACCAGAGGTACAGGCTTTTAGTTATAAAGAAATCTATGATCCTGCAAAACACTGTGCTGTCCCTTCAGGCACGGCCTTCAACAGGCACTGCTGATACAGAGCAGCCTTTCCTTTCTCTCCTACGGAGAGAGCAGAACAGCACCAAGCAGGATCTAAGAGGGCTTCTAGGATTTCCAGGGCCACCTAAGAACTACGTAAGTAGTACACCACAACACAGCAGAAGACCCAGGGCAGCAGACCTCTCTGCTTCTGCTGTGACATCTATGTTGAAGCAGTAAGTTGAACAGAAAGAGGCGTAGTCACGAGCATGCAAAAAAGGATGTGCATACACGTGTTTCTGCAGTTGGAAAGCACAGGAGTAGATTTAGCAGGTGAAAAGAATTAGAGGGAATGGAGTTCACGTACACAGCCACGGCCACACAGCACGCACAAGGGTTTTGCTTGTGCTGTGCGCATTACACAGAAATGTTACACAAGGGCAGCGGCATTATGTAACCTTCGTCATTTGAACCAAGTTAAACCTAACTATTCCCCATGAATCCATGTGCAAGGACACAGAACACAGCAAGCCACTGAAATACATTTCAAAGGCTTTAACGAAGTTGATACCAAGCTTTTCCTATTTCTCTAACAYTGCTGCTTGTGCATTTCAGAGTCCCAGTTTAGCAAGCGCCTTTGGAACAGCAATTCCAAAGTAATTAAGCAAATGCTTCGCTAAAACAGAGGAATCCACAGTGCTCCCTTCCCCTTGCTGCTTGGGGAACTTACCCGATCGCCTACCCTAACTCCGAGCAGCTGCGCTGGGGCCAGAGGAAGTTTTAACTTCCACGCTTCAACCTGCTCCGGCCAGGAGCCTCTCCCCGAGGCGAGCTGCCTCACCCCAACACCGGCCGTTAGCAGGTTCCGGCCCCAGCATTTTCGTGCGTTCCCACACGCGCGTATTCAGGGCCGTGGCCATGGGCGAGCTACCCCCCCCCTCTATCATCCCTGAGTATCTCATGTGCGCCACTGAAGGCGGCGCAAAGCCCAGCCGTGGCAGACGTGGGGAAACGCGGCTCCTATCAGCCGAGGGACACGCCGCGGGCCCCGGCGCAGCGCGGGGAGGAGCCGCCGAGCGGGGCCGAGCGCCGCCGCCGCCGCCTTCGCCTCAGCGCGGCGGGAAGGCGCCGCCCCGTCGCGCGCTGAGGGCGCGAAGTGGTGGAGATGGGGGGGGGGGGGGGGCGCCCACTCACCCGCGGAGCCCCCGGCCGCGATCTGGTGCGAGGCCTCCTGCAGGAAGCCGCCGCCGCGGCGCTTCCCAGCCATCTTCGCCTGGGCCGCGGCGCGCGGGGCGGGAGCAGAAGGGCTCTGCCCGGCGCGGGGAGGCGGGAGCCGCCGTTATCGGCGCCGGGGCCCGGCGCGGGGCTGGCGGAGCCCGGCGGGCGGCGGCGCGTTTGCAGCCCCTGGGCCGGGTCAGGCCTCGCCGCTGTGGAGGCTCGCGGCGGGGGCTGGGGGGAGGCACCGTGAAGCCATTCCGGGCGGGAAGCCCTGGGAGAGCTGCGGGAGCGGGGCCCGGGAACCCCCCCTTGCCGGGGCGCGGAGGCGGTGAGCGACCAGGGGAAGCCTGTCCCCTCTGCGGCCGCTGCCGCTCAGCCCCCCTCTCCAGGCACCCCACCTCTCCTGCCTCCCACCATGGCCAGGACCCGGGTAACGCCCACGTAAATTTGCGGGTACTCCGCTCCCAGGAGGCGGTGGTGGTGCCACTGGGCTCTCTTTCTGAAGCGTGCTGTTCTTTCAAGACCTTTGGACCTTGTTAGCAGTTCTTCAGGTGTTTCATCACAGAACAGTTGAGGCTGGTAGGGACCTCTGGAGATCAGCKAGYCCAAACCCTCTGCTCAAGCAGGGTCACCTAGAGCACGTTGCCCATGATCACGTCCAGACACCTTCTGAGTATCTCCAAGGATRGAGACTCCACAACCTCCCMGGGCAACCTGTTCAGTGCCCTGTTACCCTCAGAGTAAAGACGTTTTTCCTCATATTCAGGTGGAACTTCACATGTTTCAGTTTGTGTCCATTGCCTCCCATCCTATCACTGGATACCACTGAAAAGAGCCTCTGTAGACCTTCCCTTCAGATATTTATACACACTGGTAAGATCACCTCTCAGTCTTCTCCAGGCTGAACAGGCCCAGCTGTCTCAGCCTTTCCTCATAGGAGAGATGCTCAGACCCTTAATCATAGTAGTTCTTCAGTGGACTCACTCCAGTAGCTCCAGTCTCTCTTGTACTGGGGAGCCCAGAACTGGACACAGTACTCGAGATGAGGCCTCCCCAGGGCTGAGTAGAGGGGCAGGATCACCTCCCTTGGCCTTCTGGCAATGTTATTCCTAATGCACCCCAGGATACCATCGGCCTTCTTGGTCACAAGGGCACACTGCTGGCTYATGGTCAACTTTTTGTCCCCAGGACTCCCAGGTCCTCCTCAGCAGCACTTGTAGAGYGCATGTTATATGTGTTATGCAGACCCTTGGCTTGATCTTAGGAAACTAAATGGTGCTAGGGCTTGGTGTCAAGGGTTTTGTGCATAAAGTTTTGAAACTAGTGTTCTCATCCCCCAAGCAGGCCTTCTTTTTTCCTGRGAATCATATGTCAAAAAAAATGTAGCCTGTGATTATTAAAAAAAAAAAGAGAAAAACAAAGTTTTTATTGTTACTGTAATGTATGAGAACACAGGCAATATTATATGCAAAGTTGTTGACAAATTGTTAAAATACTGAGATTGTAACAGCAAAAAACCCCAATAACGTTTAGGTATAATTTGAATGCTTTGCATGCATCAGCAAATAAACAGTAACTTGAACTCTCTGATATATATAAAAGCAGTGTAGAGATGTGGGAATATAGAGTGCCTCCCTTAAACTAATAAACTTCGAATGTGCTGACCTTTAAGTAATTAAAATCTCAACTTCAGAGTTTCTTTAACATTTGCATTAGTTCCCTTGGTTTTGCTCTTTGAGACTGCTGCCCAATAAATATAGCAGCAGCACCAAGTCTCCAGAGTTCTGTATTGTCAAAAAGCAGATGCTGAAACATCAATACTTCTTTTGTTCCAGAGATGTAGGTCTCACTGTGCAATATTACCTTTGATACAAATAGAAAATTTAGAATTAAGGAATTCTGGTTGATTTGTTTTCTGCAATAAAGAGTGCTTGCACTAAAAAAATGAACAGCATAATCTAAAGTAATACTCGAAGTGCATGGAATTTATACAGAGATGTGTTTACAGAATACCATAACATCTGCTGCTTAAAAGATAAGCTCCTTACTGCTGTTAGGAAGCTGTTTAGCACAGCTCACCGTATTCGTATCCCGAATCTACTCACTGCAACCCAATGATACTGTCAGGCTGACAGTCTTGTTTATCTGCTGCACATCACTATTTTCCACGCACCCTTCCCTGCTCTCCGCAAAAGGCCGATGTCCCGGCGGCCTCCGCCGCCCTCCTGGCCGCGGGCCGGGCCGGGCCGGGCCGGCGGTGAGGGCGCCGAGCCCTGCCGGTGCCGGTGGGGCCGCGCAGGGGCAGGCGGCGGCTGCGCCGCGGGGGAGGAAGGAGGGAGCCGGCGCGGGGGGCCGCCGCCAGCCTTACCCGCGGCGGCTGCTTGCGGGCGATTCCTCCCCTCGGAAATGCGCCTCCTCGCCGCGGCGCCGGCCGCCGGGGGAGGCATGTAGCGCGGCGGAGGGGGACACCGAGACCGAGCCCCCCTCGCTGTGTCCGCAGGCACACGCCCGCCCGCAGCCCGCCTCCCCCACCGCGCTGGTTTCATGCTCGCCGTGCTCGGCGGAGGGACGGCGCGCCGCTGAAGCAGCCCCGCGGCCGGGCACCCCCCGGCGCCAGGCAGCGCCACCATGGCCGAGGAGAGCTCCGACGTCCCCNCCCTGGCCCTAACGGCCGGCTCGGCCCGGCCGTTAACGGCCCCGCGCGGGGGGTGGGGGGGCGGCGCCGCGAGCCGCCCCTCGGTGAGGCCGTGTCGCGTTACCCGCCCCGCTCGGCTCCCCCCAGCCTGGGTACGGGCCTCGCCTCCGCCGCTCCTTGGTGGCTGGAAAGATAAAGGAGCGAGTGGCACAGGTGAAGGCCCGCGGCTGGGAGTCTGAAAGGTCTAACTTTCCCGAGGAGGTGAGGCGAGAGGCGAGTCCTCCTAGGGAGGGAGAGCAGCGCTCGTACAGGCTAGGGGGGAGTCTGGAACGAAACCTTTCCTGAACAAACTCAGTAGGGCCGTGTTGCATCTTTAAAGTCAGATTAAAGTAGGCAGAGTGTGTGTGTGTGTGTGTTGGGGGGGGAGGATTCTCAGAATAATTTTTAAAACGACTAAAAAGCTCCTGAAGCAAAGTTTGAGATCAGTGCTCATTTGAGCTTTTGTGATTTTAAAAAAGGTTAAGGTGTCCTAATGAATTTTACACTTCTGCTTCTAATATAGGCAAGTTTCATTTCTTGATAGTGTTGTAAAGGACTATGTGTAGTCTATAGAGCRACAGAGTTGGGGGGGGATCTACATACAACTTCAAAGGTTTGAGGTGGTTTGAGTTAGGCATAGTAGAAGTTCTCTGACTTAATTTGGGAACTAACTCAGCAAATTTTCAGTTTTACAAACTCTGGAGGTTGTGAGAATGTATCAGGGAAGCACTACGATATACTTGCCTTGGATTTGTGTCTGTCCTTGAGCATCTGTTCTTGGCCAAGGGAAAGATGAAACTTCGGATCAACCTGAAGTCACCATCCTTACGCTGTTTCTTTAAATATACTGTGGCACTAACTTTAATTGTGAAGTTTTGAAAGAGTTAAAGCTAAGCCATAACTGTTAAAATGCTGTGTTATGTGGTAGTCCTGTTTTTTTTTTCTTTCTTAATTTTATTTAAATATGCAAAATTCTGCCCTTCACAACAAAGTCCTTCAGTTGTTTGAACAGATGAGTGAGATTGAACTGTGTATGTAGGTGAGGTACCACARGTGTGATGGTTAGAAACTCTTGCCCTTCACTGGTGCAGGTATCAGCACTGATTGCAATCTYGGGAAAGTGAAAAACTTGTCTTAACCCTTCCAGTTAAGGAGAAGTTACTGCAGGTCTAGTTGCAATATGGAAAGTGAAGGGAGGGGCTGGGAAGAAGAAAAAAGATTTCATAAAGTAGGGACAGCTGCTGCATGTTTTGGTGGCTGGGAGATTGTAAAGCTATGCCATGCAGTCGCTGCTGCTTCCCATCACTGGAGAGGTAGCACTGTTAGGGAGATTACTGCTGGCTCAGAATTTCTGTTTCTGGTAAATCTGCCTGTGAAGAGAATACATGGGAGCAGAATATCCTTTTTCTCTCCAGTACACTTCTTGGCTAATATTAGATGTTTTGTCTGATTTTCTTGTGAATGCCCAGACTGACAGGACTCAAAGAAAAGAAAAGGAAAAAAAAATTACATACATGCTTATATTTAATATAGGATTCCTTATTGTAGGTCTTGTATATACCCTTTGTGTAGTTATTAGTGGTAATGTGGTTGTGATTTTTAGCGAGTTCTTTGTTTCCTGTTCCCCATTACAGTTTGTAATAGGAACTATTCTCTTCTATAGTAGTGGGTAGCAGATGAGATTTAAAAAAAATTCTGTCCCCAATTTTCACGTGATAACTAATCAGGCTACTTTTTTTGTTTGTTCAAATTGACCTCATTTGTTTTGCAGGTATTACTTTTCTGTCCCAAGTACAAGTAACAGACACATGACCGCTTACATAGAATTCCAACAGRTATCTGTCACAATGCAGTCTTGCTCTGTATGTTGCTGAACATCAACTACCCATGAAAATAGATTGTCTTTCTTACTGTGCACCATTCTACTTGGCTGAGCCTCATCAAAGATATTGCCTGATTTATTTCTTGCTTTCCAGAGAAGTTAAATCTCAGTGGTTCAGTTAATTATTGYGAAAGCTGGACTTTATATAGACCACCAAAACACTTGTGTAGCTTGGATCTTTTTGTTCCTTTGCCACAGCTCTTCTGATGCAGACATACGTAAAAGAGGTTATTGGATCAGGTGACCAGTGAGAGGATATCTGTATGCTTACTGTGAGCTGGGCATGGGGTGCTTCTTTGGGTTATGTCACAGGGGAGGGGATGAGTGACTGAGTAGTGTCCATGGCCATGTGGCCTGGCCTCACAAAAAGTCTAACACCTGAATTCCCTCATCTGTGGAGGCCAACTGCCAGGTAATGTTTCTGTAACATAATGTCAAACATGAAAGCGAGTCAGCTTGTAGGCAGGTAATTATGCCTTTTCAGTTAGAGGCAACTTCTAAAAGTAGTCCTATGCATTGTTTTGAGCCTTGTCAACTCACTTCTGTACTTACCATTAAATCATTAATTTTTTACTCCTTAAGAATGAAGGGAATCTCCTCAAAATCAGGGATGCAACTGACATTTTGTTGGTATATGTCAATGTGTTAGGCTGCACTGTCACACAAAGAAGGGAGTCCTCTACTAATATGTAAGAAATAACTGCTTGTAGTTATTGATATAGGTAATGATCTTTCTCTCTTTCTTTTCATTTAAACAATTTAAAAGAAGGAGAAAGAACAGAATGTCAGCAGAATCAGTGTTTGCCATTTTTGTTGCAGAAATTTATTCCAAAGGTTCATGTTGGAAAAAAACATCTAATTCTGATTGTGCTTTGTGTGTATTGTTAAAATGTTGCTCTCATTTAGCAGAGAATAAAATACTTGAGAATGCAAGCAGCATCTATGATACTGAGTTACAGTCTCTAGAATAGCAAACTGGGGAACAGCTCCGGCTTGCCTCTAAGTGAATGGCAGAAATTCCATCAGTTGAAGCAGTATGGGAGGATGCTGTAGGTTTGGAAGAAATAATTGGTATGAGTTCAGTTCCTGGAGGGCACTAATTTTTGCACCATAAAATCCATAGTAAATTGAATTGAAGAGATCCACATAGCATGCTGGTAGACAAATGTTATCCTTTCTGTCTTTTTATGTAAATCTGTTGAAGACAGAATTTGATATTTGAGTTATATTTTCATTTAAATAGTGATATTCCAGCTCTCCATGCTCTAATTTAAATGTTAAGTGAAAATTCTAATCTGCTTCAGTAATAACAGTATTGGCACAAAGAAGGATTAAAATGTTTTGATATTGATTAGTCCTTTGGAAGAAGGAGATGGAATTTCCTTTCAGAATTTGTAGAGTGAGAACATAGTTGTGTCTATATCTGAACTGCTCTGAAAATGCTGTTATGCTCTGTTGTGAGAAAATTCAATGTGAGATCAAAGATTGGTGTACTGGAAGCAAGCAGACTGAAATTTTAATTGTCCTCTAAAAATAAACAGATCTAGTAATTTATGTTGACTTGTACCTTACCTTACGAATGTCCACTTGTAAAGAGGATATTTAATACTGAAAAAGTTTCGTCATTGCATGTGTTTATGTGTGTAAATATGTATGTTTCTGTGAGAATTAAACTATGTTATACCAGAGCAAGAATTTCAGTCAATTTAATAAGGAGTACTAAGCTGAGATTGGCTTCATGAAAAGGTGTAAAGTTTTCTGAAGCATGTTTGTTGGTATGCATGGAAATAAAAGGTATTAAAATACTTCCGTTGCAGAGTGTATGCACAGCTTAAATTATTGTCCCTTGTTTCTATTTTAAATGCATAAAGGTAATTAYATGTATAAATCTTTGTATTGTGACCCTTAATTATTTTTTCAAATGTCCTTGGCTTGTTTCCTTTGGGAGTAATGAGCTCTGCTTTAGATTTCTTTCAGTATTCCATGTCCAAATACGTATTTGGAAAATGTTTATCTCCTTCCATTTGCTAGTTCTAATTTGTCAACMGGTGGGAAAATGGAACCGTTCTTGTTGCTTGAATGTTATATCTGATAGGAAATAAAAGTCTAGTTTATATTGGTATTGTTGGTCGTTTTCCCGATGCATTATAGATTTAACTTCCTGTTTAGAAGCTTAATTGACTAGSAAAAGACAGGCTTATTTGGCAGGAAGAGGTGTTGTTTCTAGATGAGTGTAGTTAGACAATGAGAACACTGAGAATAATCAGAAAATTATTCTAGTCTACTGCCTATTTCAGTACTATTGAAAGAAGTGATATAAAAAGAAGTGTTTCTATTGAATTGTTTAAATATTTGGTTTCTATCAATAGTGATATTTACTTGTAGGCATAAATTTTATATAAAACTATATATATTTTAAAATGAACAGCTAATCCTGTGAGCTCTAAGAGAGGTTAGATGGTGAAAGGCAATTAAGTTATATATCATAATGCCATATCCCATCTGGATATTGCCACTCCTACCTGCTGTAGGACACATATTATTTATGTAACTATAATCAAGTTATGAATTTTGCCTTTGCAAAAGCAATAATAATCTTTTCTCAAGTACTGTTCAGAATGTCTAAATTATTTGAATTACAGTTGGGCTTGTTTTAKGATTCTGTTTTATAAGATGTGGCATTCTTGTGATTTGCATTCAAGTAACTAGAAACTTAAGGTTTTATTGGATTTTGCAGCAAYAGGTGCTCAGTAGGTAAGAATATATTAACTAGGTTATTATGGGGTTTAGATACAAGCATGAGAAACAGATGTTTTTATTATGTGCATCTGTGGTGTGTTTGTTTGTGTTAGTGCAAGTATACACATAAAGGCAATCTTCTGTTGCATCAGAGTATTAGGATATGGCATCCCTTATCAGAAGAGTTCAGTACAAGCACTATATGAACAATTTGTTCTTTGGCATCTTCAGTATAATGAAGGAAAAGGCACTATAAGGCTCCCAGCAAAGCTTCTAAGCTATGTTGAAAGTTTTCTGCTGACTTTTAAAATAATGCAAATGTTGTGGGTTTTAAAGTGACTAGAGGCCAAAAAAAAGCCATCTTTAAAAGTAATACTAACTAACTAGCATTCTGGTCTTTGATTTTTGGATGCATGTTCCTAGTTTAAATAAAATACCGCCATCCCTTTCCTCTTGTAGTGAAAAAAGGGAAGAGAAGAACCCTCTTTTACCTATAGAGAAGATAAATCATAGCATTCTTTATTTTGTATCACAAAGAAATAGTAATAATTATGGCTGGAAACTTACTCAGTTGAGCTAGAGGAGCAGAATTAAGGTAGTGGTTACTGGATACAGAAACACTGTTGTATGTGTCCTTAACTTGCCCTCCACTCCCAAAGACCTTTTGGGTCCTTCCCTTTTAACTGCTGAGGTGGCAAGACTTACTTGTTTATCATCATCGTTTTCTAAGCAGGGAGCAGCTGTGTTGCTCCACGTTTTGTCTTCAAGGAAATTGAAGAAAAATTTACCTGCTAATCCTTGGCATCAAAGGAAGATTATTTTGTTTGGCAGTAGGAACATCTGCTTTTTTCATTGTCTGGTCAGCAGTAGGAAAACCAAATAGAACTTTTCCTTTGTTCTTCAGTATGTCTTACATAACCCAGAAGGCCTGGCATACAGTGCCTATCGAAAGCAGAAGCATTTGCTATTTTCACTGTTTATCCCTGAATGATATAGGGTAGAGTGTTGATTGAAAACACCTTCAAGTGCCACTATCTTTTGTGTTTTCCAAGATCTGCATGTTTCTGAAAAGCATAATTCTAAGACATTTGTTGGAAGTTTAGACAAACTTTGTCAGACACTGATTTTTTTTTTTATGTTTAAAAAATCATTCTGTTTTCTTACGACATAATTTTGCAGTGCTTGTTTCTCCTTTTTAATTATGATGGGGTAAGGAGTTACTTGTACAAACAGTACACAAAGCACCAGCTGCTAATATAGACTTTATATAAAAGATATCCTTCAAATTCTGAATGTGAGAGACTGACTTTAGAGGGATTTGAATTAGACCATTAGTTGATCATGGAACATAAACCAGAATATCTGTGCTTCCTGTATGTCATCTAGACACTAAAAAAAGTCAGTGTATTCAAAAACAGTGTAAAAATAGCATATACATAGCTTGTATCCACTGGGCAGATGAGAATATGCTAGTAAAATAGTGCAGTTTWAGTTGAAAAGCAGTCAAAATATACTTTACAAAGAGTAGTTTAAAGGCTAGTGAAATAATCACCCTGACAGAGCCATAAAAATGTTTAATTTCCTTTATTACAAATACTGTTAGATGAGTAATACAAGTAACAGCCATCCATTTTTTTAGTGTTTTTAAAGCAGAACAATGGAGTATTTAGATAATAATTTTAATCTATTTTCAAACATGTTAATTGAWTTTTTCTGTTACTTACTGTATTTTGCTATTTATCAGGATACCTTGAGCTTGTTGATAATGTCAGCAGTTCAAGATAGGATAAAAATGCATCTTGAATTAGTTAAATATCTCAGTTCACATGATCTGTATCTAAAGAAAAACAAACAGCATTTAATAAATCTACATTCTTGGCTCTGTTTGCAATGATATTTTTATTAGACCACAGGAATCTTGAAGTTAAGCTTTTCTCTTTGCACCTGGCTACATATGATGAAAAGGATGTAGTTCCACACCTATATCCTTGTTAAGTATAGCTTGTACTGATGTCATTGTTCCTTAAAGAGACATCAGCAATCCTATAGTTATTTTCAGCTGTACTTTAAATAAATTTTTAATCAAAAATTTAAGAAATAAAAGGCCAAATTTAAGGATTAGATTTTATTTTTTCCCCAAGTATTAAAGGGGGAACAGGAGGGAGGAAGCATTTTATTCTTATTCTGTGATGTTGTGCAACTCTCCTATCTTCCACTGCAGTTCACTGTAGGATACCTGTCCACTAATCTCTTCAACTAGCGTTTTAAGGGGAGGAGCAAAATATTGAAAAGGTTGGATTAACTGGGCCACAAGTGGAACAGTGAGCTCCATGGTATCCTTGTTCTCCAGTGTCCCCTCCACGGCTTTAGAGGATATTCTGTAGTGCCTGTGCTTTATTATTCACCATTCCATTTCATTCCTGCTTCCTTGCTGCAACTATCTGCTGGTTGTTTCTAGGTGTTTCTGGTTAACTTTCTCTTAGGTTTCCTGCAGCTAAAAGTACAAGTAGAGCAAGGGGTGTTAAGTATTTCCATGAATCCAGTGCTCTGACCCCATTGTTCTTGTGCCTCCAGTGACTGAGCTCCRCTGAGCTGGCTTAAACTTGTGGATTGGTGGAGGGGGGAGATTTTAAAGAGTTGTGGAGCTCACTGTCCTTTTCCTATACCTTGTCTTACCTTGTGCCAAGTCTTCAAGTGAACTACTGACCTTGTTAGACATGTCTTGCAGAACAGAATTGGAGTGTCTGGCAGACTRTTTGGTTGGCCCTTCCTATCTAAATGTGATTGCTAGGTGTGTGGGCACTGCTTTCTTAGCTGTTGCTATACAGTAACTGTAGTAACCTTGATTAAACTAATTTAAGTACCTATGGGAGCTTCTGTGTAGAAGTAGTGGCACTGCTTCTGCCTTGGCCTGTGGACTCTGTTCTGTGGCATGATCCATTCGTGCTAAATGTGGTTGGTTGATGAACACAGAGGAACTTATAGAAGAAAAAGATATTGCACGATATTGCTACCATATGGGACCTATAGGCAGAGTGAAGTGGATAAGGCAAGAGTTAAATGGCTGAATTTCATAAATGCTGCATGTAATACGACAGCAGTAGCTAAATTTATCTTCAAAGTTAGACATACCATAGCTATGTGAGCCACAACTGCTACAGTGCGGGCATACCCTTGGTGACAACCTTAAGCTCTACTGAACCACTTTTGCTTCTGTATATTTGAGGAATTCATTCTTCCTAGGAAAATGAAGATCATCTGCAATTTATGCACTAATATGTGCAAATAATCTACAGTTAATTTCCATACATTTTTTTCTGAGTTATCTGTATTTGCATATGTACTTGCTTTAAGGAGGAACAACAAAGCTTTGCAGCTAGATCGGGAGTATATAGTGTGTTGGTTGTTTTAGGGAAAAATGGTGGTTCTTTTACGTCTGTTTTTTGAGATACATTTGGAAAATAATAAAAGACTTCCTATTCGGATAATTGTTTCCGTCTAGCCTCTGTGTGTGTGTGTTGGGGGGGGGGGGTGTGTTTTTTTTCCCCGACGAGCTTTTCTCGTGGGTGTTCATTATCGCTAACCGCTAGATGGAGCCCTGGGCCAACAGCGGCGCTGTTGAACAGTGCGCCCTGAGAGCACCTGCCTCCTCTGTCCCCGAAGAGCGAGTTGTTAAGCGTGTTATCTGTAATACGTTTTACTTATACGTAATAGTTGAATGTGGTTTTAAAATCAATGTTTTGATGTTGACTGCACAAATTAAGCCAGTTACCCTGCGTTAAGATGTTTAGGGGTTTTTCTTTTACCCCTTTCCACTGTGTTTGTCGGGGCAGACGATCTGGTGAAATACATTCATCTGTTCTAGAATGTTGCTAATGCGGTAGCTTGCCGGAGGAGTTTGATGCATAATGCATTGTCTCTTYTGAGTTAATTTTTTGGGTCAGCTGCTAGTCATTAGAGAAATCTTGACTGAAAGCATTGAAAACAGTGAGTGTGGGAAGATCTAAATTTACAAAGCAGAATTTGCTTTTAAAACTTCAGTTTTGGGGTAGGTTTTGTATTTTTTTTCACTAATGTTAGCTATACACACTAATCCTTTTGAAAGTATATTTGAATATTGAAAACAGCTGAACAATTCATAGATCAAAATCAGCAGTAGCTAAACTTACACATACAAAATTTGTGTGGTGTAAGTCAACACCATCATCCAGACATTGGATATGCAGTTTGACTAATTCATAGTGTTAGTGGACTTGATTTGTTGACTGATTCCTATGGGTCATTTGTAAAACTGTTAAGAATGCCAAAATAATGCAAGTTGTTTACAACTTCTTCAGAATCAGTTTATCTGATGAGTTTTTGTATGTAGACTAGTTATTACTTCAGTGTGAGAATAGTTGCTGAGGTACTAATTTTGTTTGAAAACATGATGATACAGTTCTATTTATTATTAAAGAGAGAGAGGAGGCTAATGATTTTAAAAAGTTTTTTTGTTTTTTTTTTTTCTTTTACTGTAAGTGTATGTTGAAAAATCTGGCTATTCTGTTATTGTAACACGTACACGATTTGTATGACAGATACACTGCATTTCTTATTTGAAGTTCCAAGTGACATACATTTGCATTTCAAAACAATGGGAAGGGTGTGAGTCCCAACGGTTCTTGCTCTAATAGCTTTGTGCAGTGACACTCTTGTGCAATACCTCRTATCCCAAAAGTAAAATTACATCATTCCCAAAGATTGCAAATCTGCCTGATTAGCATATATGATTTCTAAACTGCAGTCCGAAATAACCTTTGGAAATCTATTTCTGCATTGCTGTTCATTATTATATACATGAAACTTGTTCTGGTATCAGGGAAGAGGTTAAACATACAATTATGAAAGCATTTGTCAAAAAAATTGAGTTAGAATTCTGCTGAAATGGTGTCTTTTGGTTTGTTTTTATCTATTTTGGTGGTTAATAGCCACTTTCGCTTCTGGTTTGCAAAAACGAAGTTATGGGATCTTTTCTAACATGACACACTAGCAAAATAAGGTAGAGCACTAATGTCACTCAAATGTAGGGCTCTCTTACTCTTTGGAGAGTGAACTCCAGACAGCATTCCAAGTTACAACTATTTCTGTGTATTTAAAAAACAATTCCATCTAGAATCTATTATGAAAAGCATTCTGTAGATTTCTAAAAGGTTATTTGACACTAGAAGCTTAGTTGTGTGCACCTCTTAAGATTATTTGGATATAAAAATTGATATGAGTATGATTTACTTATGCCAGTGTCAATTATGGTCATTTAAATTTTTTTTTTTTGGAAGTAATTTGACTTCTGTGCAGCAGTTGGTCACTGCTTTGAAATTTTATGTTCAAATGAAGTTTCAGAGTGTGTAGCTCTGGCATTAACAATATATGTTAAGCCATCTTTGTTGTATTTTAGGATAATCAAGCATTTTGTTGTTTGAAGCCAGCTTTAGAGTGGTCATGTTTTTATATTCTTTGAATTTTTATTTAATCACTGAAAGTAAAATTTGCAGAAGTGTTCTCTTTATATTTCCTCTGGCTAAGTATCTATGCTTTGAGTTTTATATTAATATTCTGTTTGGTTTAATTTATTGTATAAAGAATAAGTAATACTCTGCTAGTGTTTCTGATTTAGTTTAATTATACCTTTACTAAACTGGTWGTTTTGAGAATTATAATTTTAAGATCCTTCTAGGAGAATGAGTTAGAAAAAGTTGCCATATTATGCAAATAAATTTCACGTTACGTGCTATTGTCTTGTGGGAGCTTGAGTTCGCATCTGAAGCAAAGTGAAATAAGTATTATTTGGAGAAGTGTAAAAGCCAATGTGGTGCCAGAGGCAGTGATACTAGCGTGCACACAAAAAACCACCACCAAAAAACAAAACAAAAAAAGACACCCACTACTCTGGAAGAGTATAAAGATTTGGTTTGAGTGCTTACATAATAATGTTATGCCCCTCAAGAAAGTGATATAAATTTAAATGTATTATATGTTATTAAGTTTCAGCTCTTGTTAAAGGAGCATTTTTTTTTTGAGGGAGAGGAAACTGAACTACTTGAGGAAAAGTCTGAGTAAASAGGAAAACTTATAGTAAAATACAGCATAAAGATGAAAAGCTAAATTGTCCTGAAAATGACATTGTAAGGACAGTTTACACTTAGCARAGGAAGAGTTTGATCATCTCTCATGAAACATGAAATGAGTGAAAGTATTAACAGGTTTGCTCTATTTTTTGGTCATTAAAGGTGTGTGGGGGGAATAAAAAACTTCATTAAACTTACTGGTCTTAAAATGTTGAGGATTTTTGTTTGTTTTGTTTGTCTGATTGTTTTTGAGTTGTACCTGCTAGTAAAGGGAGAACCCCATGAAAAGATGACTGATAACAAATGTTTTGCTATGGCTTGATGCATCAGGAGGTTTAGGCAGTTGACTGAAGAAAGTTGAGACCACGTCTGTGTATGCAGCATATCTTATGTATCAACACAGATTCTTTTGAGAGCCATTTAGATCATGTGTAGTGCATGAAACATTTAGCAGGGAAATGCAAGAAATGTTTAATAGCAGAGGTTTTAGCAAGGGCTGATATTTTGACGTAGGGAAGGCAGTAGAAATGTATGACTAGGAATTGTGAGAAGTTTTGGGACGAACCAGAGCTGCTAGACTAAATCTGAACAAAGAGATTCCATTTCATGCAATAACAGGTCTAGGAAATGAAACTGGGGTGTTACAAGGTATAGAAATAGGCTTTGTTAAGATTGAGGCAGCTGCCACAGTGTGTGGTATGTTGTGACAGGCAAGGTAAAAATGTTTCATTGATTTAGTGAGCTGTGAAGGAACGTATAGGCTTACCATAACTACCAGAATCTATTACAGTGCATGTGCAAAGATGCATAGCAATGGGCATGAACTGTAAATTTCAGTAAAGATGGAGAAACTGAAGTGGTTACTGAAGAATTTCCTTTCTTTTAGAACTGTGGTAGGAGATGCCCATCATACATGGGCACCAATATTTTGGTTGTTATGTGTTTTTTAACTGTAGTCATTTTACCTCAAAGACCTATTGATGATGCCTTTAAAATAAACTGAGATTTCATTTCCATTTTTTTTGTGTTGTTGTTAACCTGTTACATTAAGTGGGAAAGGAAATTATGGGAACTGAGCCCTTCAAAGAACTTGTGCAAAATGCAACAAATTATGTTGTGCAGAGACTTGTGATTTGCTATATTGATCAGCTGTAACACAGCAACTGACTGAAAAAGGCCTGAGATCTGAGTGGTTTCTGAATCCGAATGGAGGCAGGGGACACCTAGACAATTGCAGTCTTGCATGCAGGACTGTTTTGAGGTCCTTGAGTTTTTTTTATGGCTTGAATATGTGTCTTAGCTGTAAGACTTCTGAGCTCTCCATCTTAATACCTCTTTGATTAGCCAGTGCAGTTTGATACGTGAAAAGCTAGTGTTTGGAAAGATTTGGTCTTTTTCTATTACACTTTAGAAGGTGGAAATTAAGGAAGGATAACACTAGCACCAACACCTTAGATTACTAGTATAGACTYTTTTATCAGTTGTTGCAGGTGATTGGGTTTCTGTCGGTTTTAAAATGGGTAACAGTAACACTCACTGGAAAAAAATAGCCATGCTCACAGTTATTTGTAAAACAAAAGTGAATGTTCCACAAACCTTAATTTTAATACCTGAGAAAATGGCTGTCAAGTCCGGTGGTAGATTCAGTAGACTTTGATGATTTTCTAGTATTCCTTCCAAGGGAATCTCTAATGCTGTGGGAAGCAGTTCAGTGCGTGTAGTTGGTTGATTTGCTTGTTTTTAAAATAATCGTGTGATGTGGTGGCTTTCTAGCAGGATGTTAGTATTAGCTATTTTCCCCTGTACTTTTAAGAGTACAGAATGGAGTTYGCTTCCTGCCCTAGAATGGGAATTGCTCCTGCTAAAAAGTACTCTGTTTCACTATGATGGTAAGTCTGTCTCAGTAGCGGATTCCAGTGAGCCATAGAAGTAGGTGCCACTACCGAAGTGTGTAACTAGAAAATTTTCATAGTCCATACTGGTAGTTTCATTGTTGTCTTAATGAGGCTGCAGCTACTGTTTTAAATACAAGAACGTTGTTCATATCTCAGATGTACTGGCATGGATAAGCTTTCTTGAACATAGTACCACATACTTTAGAACAGAGTTAAGCTTTAATATTCAGAGTTTAACAGTCATTCAGACATATAAGTGCACTAGATTAGTACAAAGCATGTTTGAAAACATCAGTTCTTCTGTACTGGCAATAAAATACATGCAATATATATTTGTAATCTGGCACATGCCTAGAAAGAGATTTTCTGCTGGGCTAATTATCCCTAATTTTGGCAATCTTGCATAGCAGTAAGGAGACCTTACAAGATAAATTGGTCTGCTACTGACATTTATGAGGTAAACGATATAGACTACTGTTCTTCCAAAGACGTGATAGGAAGTTTTTAGTAGTATGTAAATGAGCTATCTAGGAGGGAAATTCACTCAATAACCAAAAATTTTAAATTGAATATACCTGTGACATATAGCCATTTTGAAAATTCAAATGAATTTGGTGGTGGTTTGATTCTCATTCCCCTTTAGGAATAGATTATACAAACTAGGGAGTTACTGTGCTTGCTTTCCTGTTTAGCTTTGTCAGTGTACATGGTTCAAACTGACATTATCACTACTCTTCCAGCGATGGCTAGTTTTGCAAGTTTTCTCTATCTGAGGCACAGATTCCAGATGGGAAAAAAAACAAACAAACCCCTTTATTGCTTTTCCTTTCCTCTAGGATAGTTTTGGAACATTACCTCCAGAAGATGGTGATGCATCTCAGTAATTCCTTCAGTGGCTGTTYACAGTCTGTTACAGGAAAGATACTCTGATTTAAGCCCAGCTTTTTTCTTCACAAAGTTTTTTTGTTGTTGTGCTTGTATGGTTTTTAAAATAGAATAAGCTTCCTTTCACATGAGATTTTTATTCATTTCAGATTGTTTGCATAATAGTGTGTGTGCGTATATATGTGTATTTTAAACTTTGTTTTCTAGGATCTGGGCAGATTAAAACTAGAGTTAGTGGGTTTTAATCTCTCTCTTGCTGTCTGTTGCAGTATAGTTTCACTGTAGGACTTTCATTAATCAGCTTTTCTTAATTTGTAAAAGCTGTTGGAGACTGTTACTTGAGTAAAATCTGCTGATAAGATGAAAAACATATTCCTAGAAAGATTTTYCTGTGTCAATTAAGAATGTATCTAACTGCTTTGATAATGGATAAACAATTGGGTATTTCCATATGTGAAACTAACTGTAAGAATTGGTCTTGGATAAGCTGCTTTAATCACTTATTTGCTCGTAACTTACGACTTTATAGTTAATTTGGGAAGAAAGAGTAATCACTTTTGTTGTATGCTTTTGTGGGCTGGATGTAATTTGCAAAAGTATAGTGTCAGCATGAATTAAGCAAATTAATGGCTATTTCATTATTTTATTTAAATGGCAATAGTTTGGGTAGGTCATTTGTCTTAACAGATTAGCCAGATTTCATAGGGAAAACCCTTAGTATGTTTAAGGCAATGGGAAAAAACTGCTTTCAGTACATCCTAGCAGAGATCCTGTTTAAGACAAATGACAGCCTGTCACATTCAGTAACACATCAGTCATCAGATTTATTCTAATGCCTTAAGCTGAACATTTCATTCAAGCTTGTAGCTTGCCTTGTCAAGCTACCAAGAGCTTCATAGCTTTTCTGTCAAGCATGGAGTTGCACCAGCAGTTCACAGATAAATACCAAGCTGCAAAAATAGTTTGTTTTCTTTAACCTATTATTCAGTTAACTACAGTGTTCTTTTGTATTATTTTCTCCCCATGCATTTATCACAAGCTATTCARGCGACTGCTTTCTATACATGCCTCATCCTGACCCATGCCCGTTGCAGATCCAGGGACCGTCATTTTGGGGTATGCTGTTTTTAGTCATAGCAGACTAGACCACCATGGTTATGACATTCCTACCTTGGTGACGAAGGCCAAGTGACCAGCTTCGTTTGCTGCAAACGTGAAGGAATTCCTCTGTTAGTGTACATGAGACACTGGTGTAACCAGTTGTCTTGTTTTATGCAGAGTAGCAGTGATCCTGGAGTTCTGCTTGCCAGGTATGCAAAGTTGCAACTTTGCTATCAGCCCACACGACTATGTTTCTCTACGTATTTATTCATCAAAATCTCCTTGGGATTTTTTTTTCTTTTTTTAGTGCTGTACTTTGCCTATTTGTGTATATATGGCATGGCTGAATTGGCATTCTTGGTTTTGTTTTTCCAAAATTGGCTCAGATCTGCCTCCTTGAATAAGAACTTTCTTGTGATCCTCTCTTCTCCTGGGCCTTTTGATTTGCTTAAAATAAAGCTTTCGCATAAATGGTAGTGCTTGCATAAAAAGTACTTGTGCCAGCATGGTAGTGAGATCTTGACTTGAGATACCTGTCTTTCTCTGAAATCAACACATGTATAGAGTAGTAAAACATAGGGGGTGGTTAGTTGAAGACAGGTTAACTGGTGCTTGCTCTAAAAAAAGAAAGGAAACTCTTAGGTTGATTCATTTTTATAACTTAAATATAAGCCCAAAACAGTGCTTGATGAAGTGGTTTTCATGAACCACTGAAAGATTCATGTCCAGCTTAGTTGTTTGGCATAGACTTTTGTCTGATGCTGTGGCATTCAGTTTAAAGTTGTGATTCTCTTTTAATAATGTGAAAAAATGGAAAAAAACTCCTTGGTTGTTCTTTTCAATAATAATAAAAATAAGCTGTCTGTTGTTATTATTATTAAAATTATTATTTTCCAGAGTCACCAACTTCAGAATTCTACTCTGGAAGGTAGAGGATGGGATGAAGTATTGAACAAAGCACTTGATAATACAATTGTATGATCACCTTTAAATATGAATTGCAATATACTTAGTATCTTTTCTCAGTCAGCTTGGGAATTTGATATACTTTGAAAGTATTTACAAATTTATTTTGCTAGGTATTTAGCAYTGTTATATTAGCAATACATGAAAAATTTGGAAGATATATAACTCTTCATAATGTTTAAATTGTAAGCCAGACTCTGCCAACAGATGATTTCTTCTGGCCCTTCCAGTTGCTTTTTACGTAAGTGAACATTTTGAGATCTCATTCATCTTTTGAAATCTTACATGCTGTTTTGCTGATAGCAGTATACTAAAGATAAGGCTTATGTCACTGATCAATACAACTTCCAGAAGCAAAGAATCTCTAAAAAGAGTCGTTACAAATTTTTAACTAACTTCACTGTAGCTTGTTATTCTAACATCTGTATTTTTCTGTCATTTAGATGCAATGTTACATATTCTCTTCTAATCTGATGTTTTTCTTTGTTATAAAATCCTATTATTTCTTTATACTGTATTTTAGTCTGTGAAATGGGAAATGTATTCTTTTAACAGGCTTATTCCTTGAAAAGATATTCTGAGAGAATACATTCTACATGTCTAAAAATCAACTGTGGGGTGAAGCCCTAGATAAAATTAAAGCCTGAGTATATAAAAAATGATTGTTAAAGTGTCAAGGTAATGAAAAGTCAGAAAATAAATTATAGCTGTTATTAATTTTGAATTGTATTCAAACATAGAAATATGTAGCATAGACAAAAGCTGATTACAGAGAGATAAAATTCAATTTTATACTAGGATAATTGTTTTATGTATTTTACATTTATTTATAAGATCAGATAAAGGCTTGGAATTTTCAGCATAAATCACAGTATGGTCCTGATGAATGCCAAGGTCAGTAGCTGGAAACCCTTCCCCTTGCAGCACGTTAGTTCTGTGGGAAATATTAGTTTCATTTTATTCACTATATAAGCACCATCTTTCCTACTATGTTCTTTACTTTTATTATAGTGCTAGATATTTGGATATTTTTGTTTTTCAAAGAGGTGAATATTTTCTTCTGATGTCCTCCCATATGTATCCAGTAGCCATGTTAACATTTCTTTATTAAAAAGATTAATTAGAAATTTGCTGAAGCACTACAGCTGAGAATGGAACGGTTGTTCGGATAACATTAAGAAATTAGATTGGTCCTGTTCAAACAACCTCATGTGTAGAGGACCTACTGTTGATGGGATCCAAATCTTACATAGAGTATGGAGTCCATGATTTAAGAACCTATTTCTATAATATATTGCTCTATATCAGAAAAAGATATTTGCTAGCCTCTGTTTCAAGTTTGGGAAACCTTATTTTCTTACTAAATAGGCCTTTACTGTAACTTTAGTTTTTGTGTGCTGTTAAGTGGTTTATTACCAAAGTAAAGATTTACATAAATATGTTCTGAGTAGTTTCTACAAAAAGAAAAAAAATATGTTCATCTTATGTTATTATCAACAGATACATGTTAGCTAATAATTTTAAAGAGAAATCATGGCCTGAATTACTAATTCTTCAACATTTTCCATTGGTCTGTGTATAGTTTTGTAGTACCCTTGGCGTTCTTAAATTGGCAAGATGCTGTCTTGGCAAAAATGGCTGAGAAGCAGTTCATCAGCATAGCTTAACGAATTTTTTCTAAGTAATCTATTTTGTAGCTAAGCACAGGCATTTTTCTTTTCTTTTTGTGGGATAGATGGGAGGAGGGTTGGTCAATGAAATTCAATAATTCAATGCAAACATGTTGATTCATATACTACACGCAGTCCTTGAAGAAATWCGTTTTTGTTCTGTTGTGGCATTTTAGCAAATGGATTTTTAGCTTAAAAAAAAAATGATGAAACCTCTTTATCCTTCATAGTGTTTCACATATCTCAAACAGATGCATGAAGACTGTTGATAGTTTATAAATGCGTTTTCAAGCAAAATAAATAATCTGAAAGGTGTTTATAGGAAACTCTTTATTAACCAAAGCTGCTTTTAAGCTCTCCCCGCATAGACAATCAGGATGCTTGGGGGTTTTGTTACGTTTCTGTTCCATTTACTAATGAAGAGAACTTCAAAAACATGAATGAGTACAAACTTATTGCAACAATGGGAAAGAACTTGCAGCTCTTCTGYGACAGCTCTCAGATGGAACTTAAACTTCCCTCTGAAGGCACCATTTTTATCAAAGAAAAAGGAGGGGGGGTGAATATGAAAATTTCTTACCTCAGCAGTCTTTAGGTCTGTTTTATATGCTGTGCTGAAAATCTTCAACTGAAGCAGCTGGCACTTGTGGAGAAAATTGTCAGAAATTTTCTTGCAAATCAGAGGACAGTACTAAGACTGCTTTCTTCTTTCTCCCTTCTTCCCCTTCACTTTCTCCACCTCCAAAATATACAGCAATCACTTTTTATAGTGGCAAAACTTACTTAGCATGTATCTATTTCAGTCAAAATAAATACATAAATTTGTCAGCAAAGGTAAATTTGCATGTAGAATGGTAAACTGCATGAAATATCTGCTAGCTGAGGTTGGCTATATTGCATTCAAAAAATGCCACTTTATCAAAACTGTGTGTGTATATGTTATTTTTTCCCGATTAGATCTCTAGTATGTCTGGTAGAGAAAGAAATTTAACTGTTTTTCAGATTTGGCAGGACAATAAAATGAATTGAGGACCTCACAGAGAGTAAATTTGTGGAGACAGCTTAATCCTGTAAGAAGTTGGCTGCTTCTTATGTGCCTCAGTTGAGTCATATCTATAGCAAGTTGATCTAAAGAGGGAGAGATGCTCTAAATGGCAGAATCATAGAGTAGTTGAGATTGGAAGATCATCTAGTCCAACCAAATCCCAAGCCTAAATTCRAAATAGATAGATAGCTAAATGAAATGTTTTGCCACTCAATTTACCACAACCACAAATAATTATAAAAAAGCTGTAACTTTTGGTGACATGTTTTTTTGTTGTTGTTTGCTCATTTGTTTTTTCGTATATAGCGTATGGAGCTGTTCAGTCCTAGAGTAGTAAGAAGTAGACTTCCAATGATGTCATCCACTTCACCAAAATCATAACTATATCTGACATTTTGTCAAGTTGACATTTTTAGGAAGTATAGGCTTCCAAGACATGTCTTTATCAGCAGCCCTTATTCTATAAAAATAGTCATTTCTACGTCTGTTACTTGTTATGAACTCCAGATTTGCTGGACTATTGTCTCTGAGGTCACTGATTTGCCACTATTACCTGCATTAACTCATGTCAGGGTGTAGCAGCAATGCATAGTGAGTGACTCTGCAGCCCTAGAGTGCTGATCTGGTGTCACTGAACAGCGCTTCCAGCTAAGTGTTGATACTTCAAATGATCTTTCATTTTCTTCAGAAGTTGCAGTTTCTTTATAAGAAAAAAGCACTGTAAAGGGATCACCATCTCTGATGTGATCTGGATCTTTGATTTGTTGCATAGACTTCAAAATACAGAGGTTTGTGAGTTGTCTGGCTTAAGAAGAATGAAGTTACGGCACTTTGTAAGCCTCTGCAAAGATATTAGTTTAGCAGCCTTAATTTATTAGGCTGATGTTTCCAGCTGAGATCTTTGAGGTCTGCTTCTCCGTGTAATTGGGCTTTCTGTCTAAATGGCAAACATTGAAACTTCAGGAGGACTGATATGGAAATGAAGCTCCCTGGGAGGCTACTGCTTCCTCTTCCTTTTTGATGCTGTGGGATTTTTTTTCAGGATCATGTGTCCATTTATGATGTGATACAACTGCTGGAAGAACAGTTGGCATGGATTTACCCAGTCCACTACTTTCATTGCACCCTGACAGTATAAAAGAACACTCTCAAAGGATTCCTTCATCATAAAGGTTATGGGTTATGATATAATTGACATAGCAAGAGACTTTTTTTTATCCTGAGTTGTGCAGTCAGCCAGTTAAGGGTGTTGTAAAGGTATAGTTCGCTGGACTAGAGTAGCGTAGAAGTAGGGTGATAGAAGTGTGGCTTGGAGCCAACTTTAGCTTGCTGCCCTGTGGACTCAGAGTTTTATGGTAGCAAAAGTAAACATGGTTGTGGGGTGTAACAGTTTTTCCCACACTACTGAAGGTGACTGCTGTGCAGGTGTACAAGGTAACTAATTAAAATAGTTTCCCCTTGAAATGTAATTTTGTCCCTCTTCTTCACTATCCTGTGGTAGGCTAATATTTGTCTCCAGAATGTTTTTTCAGGATCTAAAGTAGTGTCACAAGATCTGAAGGTTACTAAAAAATTATATTTCCCTTCATATTTTAAAGCTGTCTTTCATATTTCAAAAATCCTCCTGTGTGTAAAACTTTTGGTAAGCATTCACTATCTTACACATGCAACTTATGTGGAGGCTTTTAATATATGCCTCAAAATTATGAGTTAAAACCAACTAAAAATAACATAGGCTATTATCAAACCAAAGTGCCCTTATAGTTAGATATATCTTGTACCTTTTTTTCTCTTTGGTGTAATATATGTTTTCAAGTATATCTTAAAAATATACCTTATTGAGAACACAGTATTACGTGTTATACTTTTTTTTCCAAAACTAATGTCATTTAGCCTTTCAGAGAGATTACACAAATTATGGAATTGTCTGTATAGCTGTATGTTTTAACTAATACAGGTCAGAAATGTGATACTGTGAGTAAAAGCAGAATTTTGTTCCATCTGCAACAGAAATCCATTCAGACTACTGTTTAACCTCAGTTCTGAAGACATTTGTAAGAATTAACTAATGTTCTCAGAAATACTTTTAAACAAAACTTATTTCAGTAGATCTATAATTAAAAAAATCATGATGGGATGATCAGTTGTATAGTTGTAGGATGTCTGGGTTTTTCAAACATCTAATGAAACGGGCTTTTAGGGRGATAGCTATTAATGGATATCTGAGAGTAACTATGTTTTTCAACCTCTCCTAAAAGTACAGTATAAAACCTTTAAGTGCTAAACTGCCTTTTTCTTAGATTTAGCTTTTTGAAGTGAGTATCTTTGTTTGTTTGTTTTTGTTGTTAAAAAAAAAAAAAAAAAAGCCTCAGTGAAGTTCAATGTGCTGAGTAAATTAAACCCACTTTTTTCAGACAGGATCAACATCTTCCAGTAAGGTAAATTGTAAAAGGCAAAACCTGCCAGCTTAACAGAATGCCTCTTTTCCAAACTGATCTACTCAGTAGATGCACAATCCAGCTGAAGAACAGGGAGTATGGTGAAATAGAAAAGAAAGGAGGGTYGCAACTTATTGGCATGTATTTTTACAAGGGAAAATTAGTTGGATGTTACGGCCTTGAAGTTTTGAAGAAGTTAAAACTAGTAGTACATTGAAGTCCACTGTAAGAATTCTGTCATAGTTACATAACTTTATTGGAAAAATATGGCTCTTTTTATATAAAATTTTGATAAATGTGTCAAGGTTTACTTTTGACAGCATGGGGTCATAAAATGTTAAAGAAAAGTTGCTTGTGGTAAAGAAATATTCCAAAAGGCTTGTCCTTTCTTTCCTCCTAGTTTGATTGAAATAAGAAACTACAGAAGTTTCTCTAATGCCATGTTTAGGCATTGAAGCCATCGTAGTGCAAGTTCCTAACCTTGTAATGCACCCATCAACATGAAAAGCAAGACAAAAAACCTTGAGTCTACAAATCTTGCAGCTCCAGAATATTTTCTGAATGTTTGAACTGTTGGTGAGAATTTTCTTGCCTTTTTATCTATGCTTCTATTGCTATAAAGTGTGGGGCTTTGGAGTTTTTTGTTGGGGGGGAGATTTTTTTTTCTTTTTTTTTTTTGTTAGTGATGTGAAACAATGAGAATTTTAATCTCTAGAATTTCTGACAAGTCTCAAACTGTTCAGCGAGATTATGTGCATGAGAGAGCAGTCATCAGAACAAGTGCTAAGTAAGAATTTTCCCTTCTTTGTCTAGCAAGTGGATTTAGAGCTGGGTTTTTTTCCACTCTGCTCTAGGGCCAAGATTCAGCTGATATCTCAGCTCTCTGAAACCTAACTTAATATCTTCTTTTTACCTCTGGTGTCAAGTGTGTTTGCAGTGAAAACATTTTTGAATGTAGTTTGAATCAAAGAATAATTAGAATGAGATAACTACATTCATATTGAAGTTGCAAGAAAGAAAAGAATATTGAACTTCTGTTTCTTTCTACAAACAACTGAAGAAGAGTATCTTCCTGAAACTGGCTAGGTAATTCCAGGCCTTAAATATTTTCAGGAAAAATGTCTTTTTTTCCACTTTATTTATTTTTTAATTATATAGATTTAGTGGAAAGAATCTGTTTGGTTTTGAGTGCGTTTTTTGTTTGTTTGTTTAGGTTTCTTATTTGTTTGACATAACTCAGAGGTTCTGGGCCTCAAGTTTTCTGTCAGTTATGTGACCCTAAACATATATGAATCTCTTTATAATATGTATTCTCAGAGGAATTTTTAAAGCTCTTCACTCTAATTTATTTTCTTGTTTCCGGTTCAAATAATGTGCTTGTGAAGGCTTTAAAATGACCTTTCCTCAAAGCACAGTAAAGGATTTTTTTTTTGTTTTGTTTTTGTTTAACAAAGTAAGGCTTTTTTGTTTACAAAGTAAGGCTCTGGCTTCTTTATTCTATCTTATATTTCATAAATGATGACAAGATTGTAGAGCTAGAACCCTTTTTTTCCCCCTGAAAGTGTGTTTCCAAAAATGCTGAAGTATTTCAGTAGTTGAATGAGAGCAGAAGTGACAGAGTTTATAGTAGTAGTTTCATTATGGGGGATCTGGTAGTTCTGCGTATGCATAAAGCTATCTTTCATCTTTGATTGAGTCGCTTCTCTAAGTTTTCCATTTTTTATAACTCTTGCAACATCTAAGGCTTGAAGTGGAGAATTTTTTTATTCCCATTAGATATTTCTTTGGACTGGATGAAGATAATGTTTTAGTAGGTTTCAGCTGAGGAGGTTTTGGCTGTTTTCCAAAATGGGGATTAGAGAAAAATATTTTGTTTTCCAGTAAAACTGAAATAATTGCAATAGTTTCACTTGGAAGCTAAGGGCATTCATTCATAAGCTAACAAGCGTTCATTTCTGTGAAAATGTTCCTGTCATTTTAAACTTTTTTTTTCTTTAACTTAATAGTTAACACCCCCCCCCCCCCCCCCCCGTTTGCCATTTCTCTTCTCAGCTGCCAGCCACTGGTTTGGACTCTAGGGATACTCTTCTTTTGAGCGTGTACCTTCCTTGGTTTGCGAAGAGGAAGCAGTACAATTCTATGGTGATGAAAGTTTGTGGGTTTAGTGTCTTTGGTTCTTAGCTTCAGTTTAAACCTGTTGAGCACATTCAGAATTTAATTCCACTGACACCCAGTATTTGTCTGCAGTTCTCATGAGGCTCTTGCTTACCTTTGAGCATCTGATTCTTCTGTGATGGTCCCAAACTACTTCTAGCTGTGTAGCTTGCTCTCTTAAATGCTTCTGGCCCTCAAGTATTAGCTATTTAAAACCACCAGCCTGCTCATCATAACTAAATAAGCAAAAGCACGTGATAGGGTATGTGTGATATCATGCTTAAGTATGTTATAAAGCACATACCTACTCTATAGGTGCTGAAAGCACTCCAAAAGTGTGTTGATAGTGTAGCACGCATTCTGGAGTATACCATAGCTTCGTAGATCCCTCCACCTTGTCCTCACTTCAGAGCATTAGGCTACTACTTGTAGCAGATTAAGGCACTATATAGTGAATCTACATGCTAGATTTAAAAAGAATCGTAAATTGAAGAGACTATCTGTTCACTGAGTTGTAGGTGGAAGTACGCCTGTATTTACACCAGGCAACATCATCTGTGTGCTGATCTTACTATTGCRCAAGTGTGGTTTAGGGGGCAATTATACTTTTAGTTAAAGGGTATTTTTCTCCTCAGATATTTATTTAAGAAAACAACTTAGTTAATTCTCTTAAAGAGAGCAAAACTGGCTGATTCAGAGTCTTTGCTCTTTTCACTTGGTGAAACTCTTACATAATCTATGACATGATTCTCTTTCAGCAACTCAGATAAGTGCTGTTGAATTTGAGCGAGTAAAAAGTTGGAGGTACCTCCAATTTGCTAGATGTGTTACTTAATGAGAACGTTGGAGGTACATTTGTGTTTTCATGTTGTTCGAAATGGTCTGTCTGGTATGTAATTGGTGTAGCTGTATTTCCGTGAGACTTACGGGCCTCTCTTATTCCCCACCCACTGTTCTGACACTCTTCTAGTGGGACTCTGCGTGTTCAGCCTATCCACCCCTAATGATAGGGTGGATATATTGGAGGCTGATCAAGAACGCTTTTGTAGCCTTTATGCTTTGTATTTGGAATGCATTTGCTGTTGGAGGAAAGATGGGACTATTTGAAGGTACTTTGAGAAATATGAATGGGCTGGATAAAATGAGACTTTCTGTGCTTCCGTTCTGTTTGTTACCTCCCTGCGTTTTCTATGTCCCTCTTCAGTCTGTTTCTGTCTGTGAAGTCAGCTAACTATTAAGCTGTAATGCTTTTGACAGGAGAAATATCATTTCTGTTTAATGTTATTGGATATGCTGATGGCTTATGATTGTGGCATTAAGTAGCTCCTCACCTTTTATAGGCATATGATATTCTGTGACTTACTTTTGCTTTTATGGTAAAATCTAGGACAACTTTTGGTGTGATAATAGCAATTATGATTTGGGGATTTTGAAATTTTGAAGAATATACTGCATAGCTAATTTTGCAATTATCAGAGAAGAACTGTGTTTTCGTGTTTCTTAAATCATTTCCAAAGTCAGCTTTGAAGTTCCCTTCAGTCACAGTGCCTTTTTCTTATGTTTATTTGGGGGTTTTATTTACTTTTTTTCAGGGATTTGTGGGACCTGAACCAAATGCGTTTGAAAAGTGAGATGAAATATGCATCAACGGTTTAGTTTGGCTTATTGTGAGGTGGTGAGCAAAACGCATATTCCAATCATATAGCAAATTGGAGGAAAAAGAGTGGGGTGTTCTAGGCAAGTAGTGCTCAAAATCCTATGCTGATACTGTTGTTAAATCATTTCCTTTTTATCTGCATTTTTCCTGCCTGCCATGTGGGTCTTCATGGATTGCATCATACTACCCTCTGCCCCCTGCTCTGCTGTTTTACCCTGTCAAGCAGAAAGCAACAGAATATTAGAGTATTATATGAATATTGGCTTTGGTATTTTTGTCTTACTGTAATCATTCAAATAACAAAATATGGAAGGGACCTCTGAGTGTCATCTAGTTCATACCTCTACTCAGACTATGGCCATCTCTGAACTTACATGAGGTTTGTAAGGGTGATATTCGGATGAGTTTTGAATATCTCCAGGAATGGAGATTCCATAACCTCTCTGAACAGTTTGTCCCAGAATTTGACCATACGCATTATGAAAGATTTGATTTTTTTTTTTTTAAGCTGATACCTAATTAGAGTTTTCTGTGTTGCAGCTTCTGTCCAAGAAAAGAATCTCTCTGTCTTCTCTCTAATCACTTACAAGGTAGCTGAAGACTGATTGAAATGGCCCGTTAGCCTTCTCCTCTTAAAGCTGACAAACTCAGCTATTCCATCTTCTCCTCATAAGTCACATTCTTCAACCTTGTAGTCATCTTGATGGCTTTCTGCAGGATTTGCTTCGATATAACCATGGGAACCTCAGGCTGTACGCAGCACTTAAGCTGTAGTCTCATAAGTGCCAAATAGAAGGAAATGATCAGTTCCCTTGATCTGCTGACTATATTCTTGTCAACCCAATATGCAGTTAGCCCTCAGCACCATCAGGATGTAGTGCTGATTCAACTGCTATTCTACATTTTGCTTTCATTAGCTTTTACTTTCAGAAGATGACAGTCTGAACAAGGGCAAGGAGAGTTGTGAACTGCATAGAAATGGACATCTGCTGCCTACGTGATAGATTGTGAGACCAATGAAGTATTTACAACTAAGGCTAAAGATGGCTAAATGGCAAAATTGGCTGTTCCACACATGACCAAAACATATCATAGTTTAATGGTTAGAGTGAAAAAATGTTTATGGAGGTGTGGCAGAAGAAAGCTACTTTGCAGAAGGATGAACTGAGATAAGAAAAGATAGCAAGAAATAGAAACTGTGACATCCTGTGCAAAAGTGTATGGGGGGGAGATTGTGGAGAAGACAACAAAACTGAGAAAAAGGAGAAGAAATGGAGGACAAAGGACAGCTAAAAACTGAGGAAGAGGAGGACAGAMCAGACTGAAGATAATTTTGTTAATGGTGTTGTAAATTATAAACCAGTTGTAAAGTTGTTAAAATAATTTAATAAATGGTTGATATTTTGAGTTGTTAATGGGGGACAGAAAATATAACAGATGAAAAGATGTATGGTTGTTGACTGATAGTGACCCAGTGTGCAACTAAAACATTAATTCGTGTATGTAAAAATAAAATTGAGCCTTGAAGACACTAAACATAGCAGAAATCAGACAGGGAAGAAAAGATACAGAAATAGAAAAGTGCTTTTCTTTTATCCTATTCAATTTAGTTCAGGAGAAAGTAATTTGTAAGCCAGTTGAAAACAGCAACAACAGAAAATGCCTACTCTCTGTTGCCTTTCGCAAAAACAAGACGTACATACCAAATATGAGAGCCCTGTGACTTAGTGAGTGTATCATTAGAAGCATCAGAAACAAATTCTTCRTTGAGAATGAAAAGAAGCTGCTGCAGCAACACAGTGAAAAATATCTGAGCCTGATTCTCCATGTTATGAAACTTGCACAGGTTTGCTCTTAACTAATGCACATCTCACTAATGGGGAGAGGCTAGGGATTATTATATGATTCCGGGACAAGTATTTATATCAAAGTTCCAGATAATGCAGGTACTTCTATAAACAAAAATCTTGAAGTCTTTGCAGCAGTGCTGAAGTTTCAGAGTTGAAGTACAATGTGTGTTGCATTCATCCATTCATGGCATTAATACTCTTAGGTATGTTTTATTTTTTTTCTTGAAAAGAAATAGAGTATTTGCATGAGCTTCTTATCTTACTGTATTTTATCACTTTTATTTACTTTTAAATAAAAGTTAAATATAATTAATTTCAAAGTATGTTCAATTCTCAGTTTTTAAGTGTCTGGAGAACTTCAGGTTTCATTCCATGTTTGTCAGATACTTGAAGTAGTTTAGTTATTCTTTGACTAGTATTTTTATAACTGCCCTAAATAAATTAAAATTAATTTTCTGTTTTGGCATTAAGTTTTACTGATAGTGAGGAAATGTGGATTTTCTTCT
>NW_028185927.1:6169765-6191372 GCF_003343005.1 Rhea americana
GAGGTGCAGTGTATCATTGCAGCAAAACTTGGCATCCACCTAAAGCTAAGAAAACAGTCTGTTTGTTCCCTAGGGAAACTGTTCTAGAATTAACTTTGTTTTTTCTGTATGCAGTATACTCTCCTAGAGTGTTGTTTTGCTTGGCCTGAAGCAAAACGTTTCAGGATATTTTGGGAGATCTTGGTAATCTAATTTAATCTTATGGAAATAATACTAAAATTCGTTCTTTATTTCCCTGTCCGTGAAGTGTATGGCCTTCATCTCTTGTGTAGCTCCATTCTCACACTGTCAGTGACAACTGTGTCATTATTCTGGACAAAGACTGGCTTGGTGCCATTCCAAAGAGGGGTAGGAGTTGGTGTCTGGTTTTGCCAGAGGCAGAGCACATAAGGTAGCCCTCTTTTGTGTCAAATTCCCCCCAGACCTTAGGACTTTCTATTCAGAAGAGGTGAACTTTGTCAACATCGGCAAGCATTTGCTTCTTGTCAGAGTGGTGAAGACCATGACTTAGTAGTTGTCCTCAAAACCTGCAGAAGCAAGAGCAAGGAAGGGGAGTTCGGAAGCATCAGAGTCCCATGTGGAGTGTGTGAATGGCCATTCAGTCCCCAGGCAGGGGAGTCGGGAACTGAACTCTAGCTTAAAAACTGAACTTCTGCCCTCCTGCCCAAGGAGAGCGTGCGTGGGAATGCAGTGCAGCACGGTGACRGTAATGCAGCACCTTGGGTCAGTGTCACTGGAAGTTTGAGTTCTGCTCCGTAGTGGTTACTTGTGCAATGTGTATGCTGCAGCCACTCCTAAGGCTTTTTCCACTAAAAGTGGGAATAACAGCAGTTATAATAAAAGATATTCAGAAATTTGAAAGTAAAACACTGTATGTTTTTAATTTGCAGATATTATGCTATTTTTATATACCTCTTCTTTTTATTAAATTCCTAATGAGTGGATTAAGTGTTTTTTGGGATGAGTAATTTGGACTGTTCTTGCAGTGGCCTCCTCCTAAACAAGCCATTACTTTCAATTGTTTGTTCTTCTCCTATGATTAATTTAGATTTTGAAATGTGAAAAGCCAGAATATGTTCGAAGTGTGCCGTTTTGGAATACATCCATAAACGCATGAGGGAAATAGTGATTTTACTTGGCACTAGGTGAAGAAAATGAAAGCAGCACAGTGAGCTTTGCCTCCAGTTTTCCGTTGTTACCTGTCTCAGGTCTAAATAACTCCAATCTATAAGGATAGAAAGAAGTTAGGTGTTTGAAAATGTGGTTGTATGAGTCTGGTTGGCTAATGCTAAAATTTCCTGTGCTTTCACGTGACATTCTTTAGGAAAAGTGAGCCTGTTTTGCTGAACAATAAAGCAATTAAAAGTTAACATTATTTTCTGATAGGGCACCCATGCTAAACTAAAATGTTCATGCATTTCATGTGTATGCTTATGTAATTGAACGTCCATGAATTTCTTTCTCTTTTGGATATACTTCTGCAAGTCAGCACTCCATATATGAAGAGCTCAGATCATATTTTCTCKTTTTTAAGGTGAGGATGAGGACAGATATTATTATTTTATAGTATGTTCTTAATCCTTTGTTTTGAGACGTGCTGGAAGTTTTCATTAGAGTTAAAATATGTTGCATGTTTACTGAAAGCCTGAAATCTGTGTGGACCTATCAATTTTAATTACTTGAATCATTAGACCATCTAATTTTTTGCTTAAGGATGCACAAATGTACCATTAAATCTGTTTTTAAGATTTTTTTTTCCAGTTTAATGTCTGAATCCAAATTCATAAAGAGTTGGAAAAATGAGATGTCTGAGCTATAGGATTCACAGGGATTTCATATGAAGCCTATTTAATCAGGATAACACTGTTATTAATATTCATAAAGTCAGCTGGAACACAAATGACAGACTATAGGGGCCTAAAATTTTTTACTTGTGAATTTATTAAAAGCAGCTTAAAAAATTAATGGAATTTAAGTAAAGTTGACGAAAATGAAAATCTTATGTTAGCAGAAAAAATCTTTATTAGAACTTTCTCTAAGACCATCTTGCGCTGATATCTTTGACAGATTTCATTGGTACTTAAAGAAGAAAGATGCATGAATGGTCATTTAAAAGGATTTAAACACATTGGCACATTAATTTTTACATGAATAATAAGTAGTTTCCAAAAGCAATTAACTTGCAGTGTACAAGATTTGAATAGGAAAATAGGACCGTGACATCAAAGGGCAAAGCAAATGTGCTGTACATTTTAAACTTTCAATAACGTGACTTCTTAAAATCTATTTCATTTCCACAGTAGGTAAAGTAACAGAGAAGATACCTATGTACAGCTTTGGTTTGTTTTGAAGTATATTAAGATCTGGAGCAAAGAAATTCTTTGACAAAGTGCTATTGGTAAAGAACAATTTCATGTTCTAACAACTGTGATCATATGCTTTTGAATCTAGCTTTCTTTATAATAAATCGTTTGCATATGCAAAATATGCGTATACTGACTTTTTTGTCTTTACACACATTGTTACAAGCTTCACTGGGAGACATTTGTTCGTTCTTTATTTTTTTTCTGAGGAGAAAAATAGGTAGACCTGGGATTTACTATTAATAACGGGATGGTATTGCTTAATTTATAATTGTTTATGGAAGTGGTTTTGTACTTAAATTTGTAGTGTCGTTTCTACATGACTGTTGCTTATGATATTCCCCAGATAAAAATGGCTTCTAGTTTTCTTTGTTGGGTGTACAAATGATAATCTTTTAACACAACTGCAGCTTGAATAAATGGATAGTGAATAAGAAAACTGTTTTTTAAAATTAACTATGGATTGAGGGTCACAATTTAATTCTATGTTTTCATTTTTTTGTCTTGGTCCACCAGTATACTCACCAGACTGAGTTTGTTTTGATTTTTATCTTTAAATATGTTGACCAGAAGACTGTTTAATTTGTAAATATGTTTCAGTAGTGACTGCTATATAACAAATTATATTCAAGTGAGAGTAAATATAAGTTTTAAAAATCATTGTATTTCATGTTTTTCTGAGGATTTCTCCTAGGAAAACCTGTATGACCATAGCCAACTTTTAATTGTTGTTGATTTGGTGATTTTTTTTTTTTTAAATATTGTCTGCATAGTGTTCCAGTTAGGTTTGGTTCAAAAAAATACCTTAAACTACCTCTAGTTTTTTTAAAAAAAAATATGGAGATATATATAAAGTGTGTGTGTGTGTATATTATATAGACTGATTTGTAAATGTTGGCCATAAGTTAGATATTAACTGCAGTATTTGTGTTTGTATTCAGGTTAACCTAGCTACTTAGTGCATGGAATATTTTGTTACTCTATTTACTGACATTTTATTTCTAATAATAGCAAAAGCACACTGAGAAACTTAGGCAGTCCCAAAAGGTCTTTTGGTTCAATTAGTAGGTTGCCTRATTTGTTCTGAATAGTACTTTTATTTTCTGTATGTGTAACACAGAACAATTCCTATTAATTAACAGAACATTTTTCACCTGTGAAGACAGCAAAGTCTCTAAATCTGAGTTTATTACTGATTTGATATACTCTATTATTTCCAGGAGAGGGCAGCATTTTCCTACACCAGGTACATAAAAGAACAAGCCCTGCTTAGACTGTCAATGTTTCTTGTAATTACTCCCAGTATATTTGTTGCTTGCTTATGAATTAACTTGCATTTATGGAACTAAATCATTCCAATCATTTAATTACACCTGAGGAGCTGAACTATAATTGCTTGCTTCCAACTAGGATCTGATATGGCTTGAGCAGTATTAATTTGGTGTTTACTTTCCTGAGTGCTAAAAGCATTAAAATGATTGTGCAATGGGATTACATTTTACTAATTGCTGGCATTCATTAGCTGGGTAAATGGCGAGGAAGAATGACTGTATATTGTGGAGGGATAAAATTATGGTTTTAAATAGTACATTACTAGGCACATTAAGGCCCTAAGACATGTTTTAAAATACTCCAGAGGTTATTAAATACCGTATTTTCTTCATGTCTTGCTATATGAATATCTTATTAAAATACTGCAATTATTATGAACCTTTTTGTGCAATATGTAGGGAAATGGCTTCATTGACAGAAACCTATTTCTTGATATTAATAACCTTCTATATTTTCAGCTAATCCAAAAGTAAATGAGGAACTTAGGAAAAGATTGCCAACTCCAAATCAACACAGTTACACAGAATTGAAAAAGAAGCAGTGTACAGCTTCATTTGAAGACTTTTGTAAGGAACTCAGTGTTCTGCGATATGAGGTGAAGTTATTTTTTTTATTAAGAATTAAGCACATCCAGTCAACATATTCTTTTATTGGTACATACTTACTGATGACCACAAATAGGAGCTTAGATATGTATTTCTTGAATGCTTAATATAAATGCTAGTCTTAAAATCTTAAGTGCTTACATTGTATTTTTTTTTATAATCTCAAAGTTAAAAATGAAAATGTATACAACTTTTCGAGTCATATAGGAAAGATAAATTTTGTTTGCTACCTTATAAGTTAAAATGTACATCCTTGTTTAATGCACTTGAATTTTAAAATATCTTTTTGTTTATTTTTAACTCCTACACTTACCATCACAATGACAACATTCTAGATATTTTCATTGCCCAGCCAGTGTCTCTTCAAGCTATATGTTGTAATTTTTTWAAAAAATGCAGAAAAAGTAAGCTGGGAAAATATTAAAAAAATAAACACTTTGGTCAAAGATGAAAGATTGTTCTCTTTTAGAATGTTTTATACAAAGATTCCTAGAGATACTGGGATAAATAATAAAAATCATTGTAAACTTACTGTATTAGTAAGAGCACTAATTTCTTTAAATTCCCTTGACAGACTTAATGCAATTGAGTTTTTAACCTATCAAAGAGAGTAAGTTTTAATATTCAAAATGTTATATGGTAAGCCTAATGTTTTACTGTAGCTCTTACTTGTTAGTGCTGAGGGTTGTCTCTTGAAGATCTTTGGTTATGTGAAATATTTCAGCAGTGTAATTAACTATTTTTTATGAAACAATGTGTATGCAAATATTTGGATGGGTTATTTAGAAAAAAAMAATCAAATACCAAACCAATCAATAAACGAGTTCAGAGATGAAATGGTTATAGGCCTCTTTACCAGTGTTTTATCCATGAAGTTCACGCAGATAAAAGGATGTTTTAAAGAAGGGAAGCACGTACTGCCATCTAATAATTAGCAAAGTGAGCAGTCTCGTTGCCTCCAGTGGGGCTATTCACTGTGGTTTGTGCTGTGCTCAGTTGTATGTACTTGCAAGATCAGGCTCTAGAACAAGAAGGCAAACTAATAAATTTTTCAACAACGGCATTGCCTGCAACTGAAAGCTGAACAAAAACCATTATATAAACTAGATGTGTGAAGAGAAAATCTTTTACTGAGAAATATAATTTAGCGCTGATTGTTAGAGTACACAGACTTTATTATCCTACCATAAATATTTTTAAATCATTTGTCTTGTAAATTCTCTGTCAAATAAAGGCACAGTATAGGTGTGTTATAATATATTGTTTTGAGTTTATTTATCTAGAGTTTACTTTATTTTAGCTCTGAAATCTTGGAGCAAAAACTGGAGTCAGTGCCAGATCAAACAAGTTCAGAAGAACAAATGGAGGACTGGTCAAAAGGTAAAGACTTTTAAGATATTAGTAGGGAACCTCAGGTGTTGTACCAGTGCTAGGCAGTGACTGGAATGTATTTATTCTTGTCAATATATGGCCAACTTAAGAGGTAGTGTTTGGGGTTTTTTGGTTTGTTTTGGGGATTTTTTGTTGTTTTGTGGTAACAGGAGAGCAGCTACAAATATGATTCCTGTGTATGAGGGGGAAAAGTAAGGAATGTAAATCATCAGCTCTCATTGTGTGTGTTGACCATTAAAACTYTGTTGTAATTTTGGGGAGTCTTAGTTGCATTTTTAGCCTGTATAATTGTGCTGTACTTTCTTTTTATTTAACAGCAAACTGAAATCTGTTTTAAAGTGACTTTCTTAGCTATTCATGCTTGGCTAAAGTATGATCAAGTAAGTTATCTACTAATATTAACTAGTTKCATATTATTACCTCAACCATACATCATGAGGTTAGACTTTGAGACAGAGAGGGCCGTGGTTAACTTGGACTGAGGGATTTGTGCCCCTTGCATGGTTCATAGAGTTGTAATCTCCTCATCAGGATGGAAGGATCTTCTTGTATTTGAATGAYCCAAGTTGCTCTCAGATACGATCGTTCATGTTTCATGGCAGAAGCCTACAAAAGTTAGCGCTTTACATGACTGATTGACTTTAAGCAAGTGCTAGAAAAGTGGCCTGTGACTAAATGACTTGTGTAGGTTGAAAAAAAGCACAGACACATTAKGGACATCATAAAAGGGTGGATTTTTGTTGGCAGATGGCTCCCTGTAGGTCAAAAAAATTGAATGTGTGTGTCAACCTCAAAGATGCCTCCTCCATCAGATCCTCATAGCTTCTTGTGAATTCTTCTTTTGGAATTTCATCCTAGGTATACTTTCTCAAAAGATAATAAATGTAAAGTTTGTCATGAAAAAGCTCTGATATTAGAAAAAAATCCATCTTGGAGAAGACTTTGTTTCTTAATAATGTAAAGGAACTCCTGCCTATTTTATGCTATATAACATATTAGTTGAAGACCTCTTTTATTTCATGGAATTTTGAGCTTTTATTGAGATGATTTAAAAGTGTTTTTGAATCAGATACATTGAAAACTAAAGTATTCACAGTGTAGTAACTTAGCATAAAATTGTACTGCGACTAGTTATACTCTATTTTGTATGTGTTATTGCTTATTTGTATTTAGTATTTTTAGACCTTTAGGGGTCAGCATACCCTAAGAATGGTTCAAAAGGTTAATTTTTCCAAAGTAGGCTAACAGYGAATACCTTGAATTGATTCTGTCAAGTATTTCCTGACCAATTGCAAGAAATCATATTCTTCTACAGATCGCACCCACTTTAAAAACTGACTAGTTACCAAGTTTCATGTGAATTTTTTTCTGATGTGTTAAATTTATATTTTGTATTCTTTAGAATGCTATGTCTTCCAAGCTAACATTCCTGTATTTGTGAATCTAATAAGGTTGGCGTAAAAAAAACTTGAAAGAAAAAATGGTATACTTTTTTTTTTTTTTTTTTTTTGTAACAATCATTAATAATTATGTTTTTTCTCTTAGGGGAGTTTAGAAAAGGAGGAGAGGGTGTTATGGAATGTGTAAACCTCATGTCATATTAGTTTGAATGAGGAAACAACATTTTTCTGAAGTTTTTCTTGGACATTAACAATATAGCTATTTTATGTGCTGTAATTTATCTAGCTGCCTTTTTTCTGATAAGAAAATGTTCCTTATGTGCTTTTAGTAGACATCTCTTGCTCATTTGCTGATTGAACTGCTAAACCAACAAACTTCTAACRTTCTCTTTAAGTGTGTAAATTTGAAATGCTTTCTCTTTAGCTTTCGTTGTCATTCAGGGTATCTTTCCTTTCTGCAACTGGCAGTGTACCGTTTCCAGTTATTTCCTGCTTGTGACTTGGAAATATAAAAGTTTGGGGGGTTGGGTTTTTTTTTTTTTTGGGGGGGGGGGGGGGGGGTTCTTTTTTTTTTTGGAAAAATCCATAATTTATTTAAAATTTGTTTTCTAACATACTAGAAGGTTAGAGATTAAATTATTTATCAAAAATAAGAACTCTTAAACATACCTGAAATTAAATTCAGTTGACTAGATGTAAATTCAAACAATTAGMATTAAAAAACAGCAAAAGTGAGCACAGACAATGTACAGAGAAGTAGCAGGCTTATTGCATTTATGTAGGATAATAGGTAACCTGTTAATAAATGCTGTAAAATAAAATACTTGAAAGAAAGGCAGTATTTAAGAACAGTATATCTGAAGTGTTTGATAGAGGAGTGTGTGGATTTTTAAACTTTCTAGAGTTGTTGATTATAAATATGGTTATGTGGATTGAAGTCATGTTTCTGTCTATGTTCTTATGTATTAAAGTTAAAAAGTTAAGGAACAGCCTGTGTGCAAGGATTATTATTTTGGTTATGTAGCTAGTTTGAATGTACTGTTTATCTCCACAGGACCTAGTTTTTAATAGGAGGATAGTGATTTTTCTCATTTTTCTCTGAGAATACTTGAGAGAAAGGATCTGGTGCATTGGCAGCATGCCAGTGAAGGCTGTAATTTCCAGATGAAACGTTCAGACTCCAAGCTAGAAAGCCTAGGACTAAGGTCCATTATAAAAATAAACTTATACTGGCAAACATGTGTACAGCTTTTATGTTTTGGGGGAGGGAACAGGACACAGTATGCACCTGGGTGAAAAGCTGTYACCTTTCCAGGGTTTAAATGCATTGCAAAACCTACAGAAATGCTAATATTGTCAAAACAGACGAGGAAACTTGAATCCGTACTGGGTGCTTTACCTACTTGCATATTCATACAGGACTTGATACGTCAGTTTTCAAAAAGAGTTAGCAGGATAGGAAAGTGGTAAGTGTGCAAATACTGGGGGTAAATTTGTGTCTCATTTGACTAGTATCATGTACTGTGTTTGAATGGGTGCAGGTATAATTGTTTAGTAGTATGTTGTCTTTTCACTGTTGTAATGTTTTTGCCTGTGTTAGACTTCTGCCCTGTGCTTAAAAATCATAGATGTTCGGAAAGTTGATGAAGTCTTACCATATCAAATAATGTTTGATCTGGTATGACAAAAAACTTATGATTTTGCTGACTGAAATGAAAACCATTGTATAATTATTAATTTTGAATTTTCTAAAATGAGGCAATAGGTGATTTTTTTTAAGAGCAAAGTGACTTGCTGCTTTTAAAAAATTGTTGTTATATTTTTCAACARTATATATGTGTATGTGTGTAGATATATCTGCACATGTATATTTCTGTATCACTGCCARAAGCAGATTTTGAATGGTATGTTAATGAACCAGTTTCACTTGTAAAAAAAATTGATGTCAACTCTTAGTTATGATCAGTATATTCACTTTCACTATARCTTATGTTATCCTTCAAAAAAAATACTTGTCTGTCTCATAAAAATACTTCAAAATTGCATATCTGGAAACTATGGTTTCCAGACTATTTTGAAAGAGATGTGATAGTGTGGGCTGGAAGTGAATTTCAGAAACAGCTTGTGCAGGGACATTTGGAAAACTACTTTAACTGCTGCTAGGCTGTTGTTCTGGAAAACAGGAAAAACAGAGGAGGAAAACAGAAGTGCAAACCTAATTAACAAGTTATGTGTATGTAGCTGCTCAGATGGATGTGCATGTATTAAGCTTACATATGCATTGTGTTTCTGCTGTTGTCGTGTGTGAATGCATGGTGCTTACTGTTAAGAATCTGGTCGTAGTTTTCCTTGTGTAGTAGTGGTTATGACATATATGTCAGTGTATTTCTTACAAAAATACTCAAGTTATTTTGCTACATGGTGTGTTATTTCTGGGAATATAATCTCATTAGAAATATTCTGTATGTTTTTTTGTTCTTCCTTTTACTAMCTTTCAGGGCATGAAATCCTCCTCCCTCACCACATATTCTTTTTAGGAGAAATTCATTTTTCAAGTTATGTAATGATTTTAACATGCTATTTTTATGGATTTGGTTTCATAAAAGTAAAAACTTCTTGTAATTGCAAGGGCTTTTGGTTGGAATTACTGTTGTATGACTTTCACATAATAATCACATAGCAAGCTAAAAATCTGAAGGGGCAAAGAGAGCTCTGAGAGAAAAGGATGTTTCCCACTTTAATCTGATGCACTAGTAGTCGAAAAGCTACTAGTTGTAGAGATGCTTCTTCCTCTTCAGAATACATGCATTGCAGCTGTAGACACTAGGTAAAGTAAATCTGAAGCTCTTCTTTCAAAGCTGCAGTAGAGGCGGAATAAACTATGTTTGTCATATTGGAGTCTATTTTGTCTTTTATATGCATCAACAGAAGGTATTATGAGCCTATTCCTCCTCTCATTCCCTCTCTTAGCAATAAGGAAAGCTGTTTACCTGGGAAAGAAAGACAACTTGGATATTTCGCAGGGGTATATGCAAAGGAATGCGCATCATACGTGCAGAGGCAGAGTCCTGCTCACACACTCGGCTTAGCTGAGTGGTGTCTTCTGTGTGTGCTGTGCTTTCAGCGTCAGACTTGCTCACTGTGTGCTAGCTGTCACGGATGTGCTTTCGAAGGGAGATGGGTAGTTGCAGATTTATCTGCACAGTGTATGAAGCAGAAGAGAGTTGGAGAGGATGATCTTGTATGAGTAAAACAAAACTGGAAGATGGGGTAGTAACTGCCACCAATGAGAAGTATGAAAAATGAAGAAAAAAAATCTTGCATGGAGAAAGAGGGAATAGTGTGCCCTGACCTTCCAGTAAAGGAAGCGATAACAAAGACTGAACAACCCTCAAATGCTGGTCTTCCCTCCAAATACAAGCACCTTTCCATGTATATAAATTTTCATGCCTCCCTCTTCCATCTCCTTCCTTTCTTCATGCATTTTGAGTGGTTAAATACAGTATTTACAGGCAAACTACATAGAATAAGGGTTCTCATCAGAAGGACAATTTAGTCTCCAATAGCTACCTGACTTGCTGGGGTATTGTGAGAATGATTTTGTTACAGCCTTTACAATACACTGAAAACGTGCAGTGCTGTATCTGCGCCAAGTACTGCAAGCAGTAAGAATGAGGAGAATGCACACCTTAAAGTATTGCACTTCAGATGACATTAGTGTTTAAACTTTGAGCGAAGCTAACTTCAAAAAACCTTGAAGTGTGCTTCTTGGAGAAGTGGCATTTATTACTGCAGTGAATTTTATGTAGTGCTTGGAAGGAGCTTTGGAAGACCTAACATAAGTACAAGAATTTGGAGGTTTTGTTTTGTTGTTGGCTTTTTTTTTTTTTTTTTTTTTTAGAAACCCTCCTTGCTTTGTATTTTAGTAACTAGAATAAAGCTTAAGTTCAGAACAGTCCTATATTAGCCCGGGTAAGAAGAGCAAAGACATCACACAAAATGTTATTAAAAAAGCAGCTTTGGTTCTCCAGGGAATACACTGTAGATTCTCATCAGAGAGTTCACGTGTGTCTCTAGATCGTTTATACTGTTTGAGGTGGTGGTGGTGGGGAGTTATCTTTTGTTTTAAATTATCATTTTATGCAGAGTGACCTTTTATGTTGGTCACTTAAAATTAGAAGTGTATTAAGAAATGTTATGAAGCTGTAGCTTTCTGAGATTTTATTTGGAAGTCTAAATTCAGCCACCTTTAGTTATTTGTATGCGATAAGGGAGGTTGAGTACGTTTGGCTAAGAGAATCTTCACTGTAATTAATGGGCATCAGGAAACATGACCCTGCCTGGATAAAAGGGAGTTCTGGCTAATTAAGATTTAGATAATGGAAGCCATTATATGTGAAAAGCAGTTGTCTGGTATCACAATAGCAAAAGAAAAATGGGATGGTACGGCTTACTTTGTTTTTAGTTGTTTTAGAAAATATAAACACAGAATGCTTAATAAAACTCTAGCAGACACTATGTTTGGAAATTATGTAATAACTCCATATAGGCTGTAATGATATCCTGAAACCCTGTATTTAAACTAACCTGAATTACAATGAGAGATAAACAGAATATTTACCCATCCCTTATGAGCTGCTGCTGATATGTAAATTTATTCTTCTACTTTGCACAAATATACTTTTGAGCTACTGCTTAAACACTTCAAGGTCCTTAGCCAAACAGTTTTAATGATGCCTCCAATATTATGAAAGTGTGACATTTGATGAATGCCTTGTATAGTTGTGATATCGGGGAAAGTGTAAACAAAAAACGCACATCAAGTCATCGTGCAACACCTAGATAATTTATAATTTTACTGTTTRTATCCATCTTGACATTTTTTATCTGCCAAAGGCAGGTTTCATTTGGAATCTTAATCTGAGATTTATTTGGTGGATCTGGAAATCATAGCTAGAGTTCCCACAGGAAATGGTCCATCTACCAACAGATTAAATGGCAGTCCTGCAGTTGTTAAGGGAGCTCTGCATTTAACACACATGCATACTCATTCAGTTAGCACTGTGGAGAAAAATTAAAGTAGTAACCCAGGTTTAGGAACAATGTAGCTAAAAAGTCCCATATTTGCTGAATGACAAAGGGTTATATAGCAGCATTTCATTTTATTATTCGTGCTTGAATTTCTTGTTTGCTTTGTTGAGTCTGCTGACGAATACTAATAAATGCCTGCAACAATCCAGACGAGAGATGCCTGGCAACAAAGCTATGCGGTGGACCTCCCTGATCTTCTCCAGTTCACAACCTGACCTTTTGAAAAATTGGCTGGGCTAAGCTGCAGAATTTGGGTGTAATGGTTATTGTTAACTCCAGCTTTAGGATTTATTAATTTGTGTGATCAAGACTTACCTATACTTCAAAGTTTCAAAAGACCAAACACAATCATCCATCCATTAGAACTAACATTGCGTTTCAGTGAATGCCACTTAGTATCTGACTAGAGATTCTGCTATTTTGATGTGTTCGGAATCTAAAAATGCTTTTTTCAAGTACGAGACCAAGCCAATGAAAATGTGGTTTCTTCTCAGAGACTAATATTTTAAAATAACAGTATGTTAGTGAATCACGAACAGAGTAGAAAGCCAAAGGAAATGTGAGAAATTTCACACTAGTAAATGCATCATGATTAAATACAGTGAATACCAAAATAATGATTGACTATACATTTTAAAGTCTTGGAAGCCTTTCTCTGTTTTAAATAGTCACTAGTTATATGTTTTTGCTGTTTGCATGAGAAATAAAATGACCAGAAAACAAAAGTGAGAGGGACAAGGGCAGCAGCATTACTAAAGTAACCAGAATCACTGGAAAATTGTAAAAATTGCCTTTTTTGCCTCAGTAACTCTTAACTGTTCTTAATCTCTCTCTCAATTTATTTCTTTATGAAGGGGGTTGCCAGGGTTCCAAGCAAGTACAGGTGAATAAAGAAGCATTCAAAGTAATGCCAATATCCCCCTGCTTAAATTGCTAACATAGAATGAATTCAGTGTTCTCTTTCAAGAAATTAAAAAACAAACCATTAAACTTCCAAGTTTTGCCTGTATTTTAGCAGACAAAAATATAGAGCAAGCCTAAGACATTATTTCAGAATATAACTTACATCATTTTTACTTCATTCACAGAGAAGCTTCACATTAAAGTTTCAGTAAGAAGACATTGTTCTGTTTAGTTGTGATTTTGGACTTTAAGTGGTTAACTCAAGACGGAGTGGTCTGAGCATTTGAGTTGTAGTGTTCTATTAAGCTGACTTTTTTGAACAATAAAAATTGTTTTTAAGTTTGCTCTGTTAGAACTGTAGTTGTGTTTCACTTTTCTGCATACTGTTGAAGTTACAAGTTTGTGAATACTGTACTCTGCATGTCTGTCTTTTAGAGCAGAACTACTACAGTCTGTAATGTGAATGAAAGTTATGAACATAATGGTGTTCGGAAGGATACGAATCTCATTATTTGAATTTCCTGTTTATTCTTTGAATGTATAAACATTACTTTATCATTCTAAAAATGATAGCTAAAAATAGCTTAAAATGGTCATTTTTCCTTGGAGGCCTTTTRGAGCAGAGTTGCATCTCATAGTATTTAAGCTGCTTAAAGCAACTATGACAGAAGAGAAAATACCAGTCAGTTCTGATCAGGAGAAAGGAGCAAGGAGGGCCACAACTGAGGCGCCGTGGCCTACAACAGAGAACTTAGAGTGGAGCCTTGGACTTCCGGAGTTTTACTTCTGCAATGGCTTCCTTGCTCTGAATATTTCATTACTGTGTCTTGGTCTTGCCCGCCTTAAAATGACTATTACAGTGCTTATACATCCCTTATAAAATATACTGAGAGTCATTAATTAATACCTTTCCAGAAAAGGTAATTTTCATGGCTTATTTCAGAGGACCKTTGTCATTTGTTTCTTGAAATAAGAGCAGATGTCCCACCTATGTTTAAAATCTGGGACCTTCCTGGGCGGAGTTGCTTAAATGTAAGTGGGTAGTCCTCACTCCTCCCAGCTGCTTCTGTTCTCTGCGGTGAGTTGTGTAAGTCGGACCGTTCAGTTGAGCTGTGCCGTGCTCTGCATGGCTGATGGTRGTAGAGCGCTGGAGCACCGACCATGCAGTGCATCCGTGTGGCGATTCCCCACTGCAGCTGCCAAGGGCCTGGCAGTGTATGTGTGGGATCTGGGCTAGGCAGAGCACTGAGAGGTAAAAGGGATTTGCTTTGCATTACAAGACTACTTTGATCTCAGTTTTCTTATCAGATCCCTGTGACTGCTTCAGTCAGGTCTAGCTTGGAGCCCTAGTGAATAATCATGTGAGTTTGCCCAGTTTGCTTTAAACATCAGAAAAGGTGTGTTATGAAGAGGAAACTGTCTGTTATTAGTTGCTAGTTGTTAGTTCTCAGTACACTACACTATGGTACCTTGAAGGAACTTAAGTTAATAATAACTTAGCAAAAATGGRTAAATCCCAAACCAGCTCTTTTCTATCCACTTATGCCAGGCAATAGGATTGGGTTCTAGCCTCATTTTCTTTCTTTGCATATTTATGGCTGTAAAATGTTTTAATTCTACTTTCCCACTTCTTTTTAGGAGTTGTGCCTTTTAGTCCTTCAGTAAGGGGTGAGCTGTTGAACAATCCTAGTCTTTCACAGGTACTGTGTTTGGTAGAAGTTCTGGTAGTTATACAGCTGAATGAATGTTTGACAAAAATGCTGGGTAATCATTTTCAGCTCATTCAGCTGTAGTACTAATTTCACTTGCATAGCTTGAAAGTTGGTGGTTATCAGGTTCAAATCTTCCATTAGACTTAAATATAGAATTTATGTCTAATATATTATTTATATCTATAAAATAGAATTCTAAGTCCAGTGGCATTAGATGTTATGAACTTAAGATAATTCTATAATCCATTTTTCACATGAAGCTATTAGCAATTGCTTGCTGTTAATGCCCCAGTTGTCACGTTCTAACAGCTTATTAGAACTTCTGCAGATATGCAAGCATTATTGTACCCACCTGGCCACCAAAATTTGTCTTTTCAGAAACTGATGTGAGATTTTACTTTAATAAACTACAGAAAATTTWAAATTACTTGAAAGTCAGTAATAAAGACGACCAATTAATGTAGCAAAAATAAAAAGATGAAGTTCTCAGGTGATACTTTGAGGTGTGATGTTTACTGCAGGGCGTTCAGATCTATGTGGATTTTAGCTCAGGGTAAGAAGAAGTATCTTTAAATCGTAATAAGTGTGTGCTTTTATCCCGATGGGAATAGATTGTCTTGAGTAAGGGCAGGATAGCTCTTTTCTTTGATTGTGTTTGTTGGAAAATGAACTTTCCCTCTGTATTTGTATTTTAAGTTTTTCATCTTGTACAAATGCAGAGGAAACCACACTGAAACTGAAGCTACATTGCTTTTTAAATTGAGAAGAAAAAAATATATAATAAACAGTCAATTAGATTTTGCTAACTATCAGGTTTTGAGGACTTCTAATAATTGAAGTTGCAATTAGTTCCTTAAATGTGGCACCATGTTTTGGTTTTCGTTTTTTTTTTTTTAAACATTTAAGCTGATAGTGATCATATAAGAAGGGTAAGCCACTGACTTAGCAGTCGGTTTTACTTGTGCTCCCAGAGTGCATATGGTTCATTCTTTTCCTTCCTGATTTTGCTCTGTTTTCCTATTCTGCCTCTTACTCCCACTACGTTAGGGGTATGTTCATGCAGACTTTTGCTTCATCTTTTCTGCAGAGCAGCTTAAATCAAACAGTAGGAGGCTATAGTTATAAGCAGTAACTTCTGTTTTACTGCTTTTGCTTGAAGTTGGTTTGGAGCACTGGCAAAAGTGCACCCATACTTATCTGCAGGCAGACCTGGTAGTCAGCCATATACTTAGCAGTGCTGCATGGGTGTTTTATTCCTCAGAGATCCCCTGCAAACTTCTGAGATAATCAGCACAGTTTGGCTGGTGGGGGTGCTGAAAGACTGCAGAGCCAGAAGTTGCAAAGATAAAAACAGAGGAAAGGAGGTACCTGCCTAGCTTCTGCTGGATGACAGGATTGCTGGATATCCTGAATGGTGCACAAGATAAGCTACTGCCTCCTTAGCCTTCCAAGTGAATCTAAATCTGCTGTGCACTTATATCTTCAGTACTACTTTCCATATTATCAGTGTAGCTATAGGATTCTCCAGTGCTCTGTTTTCCCTATGCTTAGTGCCTATCCCCTCCTTAAAGAAGATTGAAAAAATAGGGGCAACCTCAAAAATGTGTTAGGTACTTTTGAACGCAAAAGAAGAATAGAGTTTGAAGCTAATAAAAACAGTATAAGTGTAGGGGAAAGAAATAATTTGTAAATAAGTTCATATTTTTACTTGAATTTTTAACYAGTGCCAGGTTAACAGCATTAAATTATCCTTTGTCTTTACTATTTCAAGCCTTTACAGCATTAGCTTCCTCCAGCTTCCCTCAAAATCAATTCCCAGCCTTAATTCTGGTGTCTTTATATTCCTTCTTTCTAACATTTGCCTTTCTTTCCTCAATGTGAATGAGGTATTCATTCAAGATAAATACATAAAACAGAAGATCAGCTGTTTAACTTCTCCCTATGGTGAAATATTAATCTGAGGCTACTGAACTTTTTCTATTTTTATGTGGAAAATAAGTTGGTTAGCGTACTCAGGAACTAGAATCAATGATGGTAATATCATGTAATGAATACTACAGCGTTTTTTTTCCAGTGTTTGCAAGACTGTTGTACCCTGATGACTGCTATACTTCTGATGCTCCAGATGCAACCTGATTATTGCAAATGCTGCTTGCTCCCCAGTGTCTGTCTGCAGCATTGGTAATCAGTGTGCAATACAATTTGTAGGAACCATGAAGAAATGCACTCAGGTGTATTGATTAACACTGCTACTTAGTTTAACAGCAAGACAAGAAACTACTATGCACCATGGGCCAAAATTACTTGGCGAGGGTGGGAGTGGTATGCTGTAGGTCTGTAGGTGAATAAAAATTCACTATACACATTGACCTGACAGTGTTCAAAGCATCTTCCCCAAAGCATTCTACTTCCAGCACACACGTGAGGATATAGACAGATTAANGCGTTGTAGCTCTATTAAGCAAGTATTGGACAGAGTGCTTCCATGACCACATTGAGAGCACTCAATTCTGAATGGAGGAGGCTGCCACCTTCTTCCCTAGCTGCAAAAATCAGTAGGTGGGAAACAGATCCTCAGTATTTCTTCTGATGTTGCAGGAGTACCACTTACAGACTTGCTGTGGTGCTTCTTAGTTTTGCCTATGTGCTTGAGAGAATTGAATGTAGGTGGAAAAATATCCTGCCAATGCTGGTTCCTTAAAGAAGCATCATTAGCAGCAATAAATAACGAGGTGGCTCTGCTCCCGTACTAAATTCTGGGGTTTTTTTAGMTAGCTTCACTTATAATTGAAGGAAGGCATAAAAATTCCAAATCTTAACCTGGCTTAAGGATTTAGGCAGGACTTCACCTGCAAATTTGTTAAACCTGCTTCAGCCAATCAATAAGAAGTCTCTGTACGAGAGAAGGAGGTGTGTGCCATCGTCTCTGCCATTCCTCCCACGAGAAGGGAAATGTTTCATCAACAGCAGATTTTAGAGAGACAGTCTGATTTTTTTTTTTTTTTTCCACTTGGAATATGTGCTTTTCTGTCTTATATGCAGCATGATACGTAGATTTTTTTTTATTAGTGTGTATTTTCAGGGTATTTGCAGCCAGTTGCAAGTTCATGGATAATTTCTTCTTGTATTATTTTGGAGGAGGAAGTAATAAGTTGGATCAAAGAATATATAGARTGTAACTTATCCCAAATGTTTGGAAGTACTACCTTTATTAAAGGAGTAAAAACTCCAGTRTTAAGGTTGTCTACTCATCTGAATGAAAGAGTGAATAACATATGAGCTCTTTTCCATTTACAAGGGTTTTTTTAGGCTTCTCCCACCTTGATTTTTTAATCAATATATAGTTAAAACTTATTTGTTATTACTTTATGAAAGAGTATTAATGGTATTTAAATTTATCTTTCACTCCAAATATGTCCTAAAATATCTGGTAGCCAAGCTTAGGAGAACGCCTTCCACGTGCAACATTTTAATGAGATGGTTGTTCCTTTTCACAAAATTTGTGCTTTACAGTCTACATATTCTTTTAACTGTATGAGCCTGTAGCTTACACTATCCAGGTGTGAAAGATGAGACCTTAAGGCTGTCGATATTTACAGCTTGCTTCAAATCTATTTTGGCAACAAAAGGAGTATAAAAACACCTCAATGTAAATAAGAGTCTAGCTCACAACCCGTCAGCTGACGACAACAGAAATTCATTGCGTCACACGAATAGAGATAATTTTTACAAAAGATATGTAGAAATTCTGTAAGGGTCACTGTTTTATTAAACAGTCTTTGATGAGGAAGAGGGATTAGGAAATGGTGGTGATTTTTTTTTTTTCAGGTTTGCATAAGAAAAATCCAATAAATGAATAGTAACTCCCAAGCCAGCTCTTCAGTTACACAGCTATCACTCCTCAGTGGGATGAGGAAGCTGTGAATCTGAAACAAGAGTTTTTTTCTCTCTTCTGCTATGAATAAAAACCTAGGAGGCCGTTTTAAGTGTGATAAATCTGAAGTTTGTGATTCTTTCTCTAATTAAAAAAGAAATATGTTAACCTTTATTTCCAATCAGACATACATATTCAGGAACACAAAAGAGAAGACTTCTGTGCTGAATTTCATCAAGATTATTCAAAAAAACCAGAATTTTTCATCCAGGCAGAAGCTGAAGCCCTGAAACTTTCAGATTTGCCGGTAACCGGTTTAAGTGGAGGATCCCCAAATGTGTGTGGTGATTATAATCCCAGTCCAGAAGACTTAAGGTAAATACAAATATCCCTTTATGTATATATGTTTTTCTGTTTCATAGTATAGAAGATACACATATGGATTTTTGGATAAAGATATGGAAGTTTGGTTCCCAGCTGAGGATGAATACGTTAGCTTTTTACTTAGACTAGAAAATCCTCGTTTGTATAAACATTGTGTGTTAGTAGGTAACTTATGGAATACTGTGGTCACTATACCTGCCCTTCTTTCCTTGTATAACACAGAATTTCACCAGTGCCTTCTCCAGCACTAGTAGAAAATATGGTCATGGTAATGGCCATTGCAAGCATATCTGATACACTGCAGCTGGTTCAATGAGTTATGATCTCTCCAGGTAATTTAAAAAACATGTATTGAACTGTGTTAGAAAAGGTCCAAAAGTCCAGTAGTACCTGTGGCTTTACACCACAAGTACTGTCTACTATAAGCATAATGTAGGTGGTGCAACAGTAGGCGGTGCAAGTTAGGAAGCAGGAGGAAAGAATGATGAAGTCTAGATGAATTTTGAAAACTAAGGATTAGAAGCTGTAGTACTTCATAGGTAGAGTCTGTGACAGAAATCTGGGGAATGGCAAGTGTGGTAGAAGAGTTTAAATTGAAATCTGAAGATTTTATTCTTGGTAATTAGTGACTATATGCTATCATTAATTTCTCTCCTTCCAATCTTAAGAAATGTGTTTGTGCTCTGTATATACTATAATAAATGCAGGTACAGTCAACTGACTACAGAACCTGAATCAGTTTGGAGTGATTTAGGCTTTCTGGAGCCCAGGTCTCATTTGAGAGTGCCAGAGGTGTTTTTGAAAATGGGATCAAGGCTGCAGAGCACTATAACATGCTTTTTAAAAATTTACTTTTGTTCTTCACCTGTCTAATAAAGCTTCTACACCTGTTTTTGTTATCTTTAGCATGATCCWGTGGTGACCTGCTGGGCCAAAACCAGTTTGTGAGACTTTTCCATCTGGATTGTTGCTTTTTTGCATCAGACCCTGAGATGCGCTGTTTGGGCAATGCATCCTTCTCTAACAGCCAATATATTCCCGAGTGCTTATGCACAGCCAGCAAAGGGTCATCCAAGGGCTGTTGCTCCTACTGTCACTAGTGCTGCTCACACTGTCAGTCAGGGTAGGCTTGAACACTGAGATTAACCTCCCACAGCTGTCAGCATGTTGAACCATCTCATCTGCATAAATATTGCATGTAGGATCCCAAAATTATAGGCAAAGATCTCATTCTGATAGGAACTGTATAGAATAGGAAAACAAAACCTGCCTGTCCCAAAATAATTTATGATCAGAATATAAAATCAGAAAATATCTTGATGCGGAGAGACCGAGTCTCTGCTGGTTAGCATTTTAGGTGATGGTCTTAGTGTTCCGTCAACRTGATCTGTCAAGCTTTGTTAGATACAGCAAGAAAAAAATTAAGAAAGAACTGAAAGATGGTGATGAGGTAGCTTCAAGGTTGTTCATGTGAAGCATCTCCTGACAAGGAGGAATCACAAGAGTTTGAAACGTGTAATTATTGGGCAGTAGTCTGCAGATGCATCTCTCATTGTAGTCTGAAACAGTGCTAAAGAAAATTTGCCAGACAGAGCAAAGATGAAATAGGCTTTGAAGACGAGGAGCACCCTTCCACCACTACGTGATAGTTTATACAGCAAGAAAGTACTTTTTTTGATGTGAATTTCCCTCCTGTTCACGTTTAATGTGCTTAGGTTGCACCATGGTTTGCCCACAGAGTGCAGATCTTAAGTTCCTTCTTAAAGAACCTGTGTATGCCTGTAGAGAAAAGGGTTCTGATGGAAGAAAGGGGTATCATAGAATCAGTAAGGTTGGAAGGGACCTCTGGAGATCATCTAGTCCAACCTCCCCACTCAGCAGGGTCACCTAGAGCATGGTAGACAGGGTTGCRTCCAGACGGGCCTTGAAGATCTCCAGAGAAGGAGACTCCACAGCCTCTCTGGGCAACCTGGTCCAGTGCTCCGTCACTCTCGCAGCGTGTCTTCCCCCTCATGTTCAGGCGGAACTTCCTGTGCTTCAGTTTCTGACCATTTCCTCTTGTCCTGTCACACGGGACAACTGAAAAGAGTTTGTCCCCGTCCCCTTGACACCCTCCCTTCAGGTACTTGTCCACAYTGATCAGATCCCCCCTCAGTCTTCTCTTCCCCAGGCTGAAGAGGCCCAGCTCTCGCAGCCGTTCCTCACAGGGCAGATGCTCCAGCCCTCTGATCATCTTCGTAGCCCTCTGCTGGACTCTCTCCAGTAGCTCCATGTCTCTCTTGTACTGGGGTAGCTAAATGCAAACAATTAAATGTCTGTCTAAGAGAATGACTGTCTATCAGCAGATGACTCTTTTTTTCTGTAAATTGTGAATTACAGATACAGGTAATATAAAGAAAGTGATACATGCAGTTTAGAACTGTTCTGTTACAGAATAGAAGTTCAGAAGGTATAGCTTTTCTATGACTGCTTCTTAAGACTGATACCTACCTCTAATCCATGAATCTGCTTACTTTGCTCCTATCTTAGAAGTGAGATTGTATACTTTTTT